>NW_008752214.1:873-5033 GCF_000715545.1 Opisthorchis viverrini | reverse complement strand
TACACGTGGCAACCGATGCATACCGAAGTGATTCCCTCAGTCATTCGCCTTCTTGTATAGTGGTGGACAGAGCAGATCTAAACTGCTTCTTGCGCTATGAACCAAATTCTTCCCCAAGTGAGTGATGTACACAATATTTTGTAACCAAGTAGAGCGCACATCGTTAACATGAAATGTCATTCGTTTTTAGGCCGCTTGCAATACGCCCTCCATGTCACACATCAAATTCCATACACATACCTCTCAAACACTCGCAGTTGGACGCTGGTGTGGCTAAGACGACTTCTCGCACGCGACTGACCAACAGATCGGGCGGCCTTTGCGTCCAGTATCTCCGACCAGCCTGAACTCTGGACCCACAGCCCATCATAGTCCGGAGGTCACGCAGAAGGTTTAGAAATTTCGAAAATTTTGACGCCGCATAAAAAAATACGTACGACGCATTTGGCATACGTATTTGATCAGGTGTGGGTGGTCATCCACGCTGTGCACCTCCGATGCTGGTTTTAAGCAGGAACGCTAGGTTTGAAGATTCGCTTTAAGAATTAGAATGAGAAATTAACATTTTACGACAGACAAGTAACCGTGTATGTACTGTCCATCCCAAAATTACACTTCGAAGTTTTCTAAGTATACATCAGCCACATTTGCAACCCACAGAGTTCTACGGTGTTCTGATTACAAGCCAGTCAACCTGTTGTGAGGAGTGAGCGCAGTGTGAGGAATGCGGTCGCACATCTTTCTCGCGAAGGTTTCCTTTCTGGCTGGTTTCTTGCGCTTGCGACCGTATTAATCCATTAAATCAACGTGTGACTTGTTCGCTTGAGGCAGACATGTGACCATGCCTGTGTTGTCCACCACAAAATTGTCCTCCGCATTTTCCAGGAATGCAGCCGAATTTATAGCGCATGGGTTTTGACATCCCACCATAGTACTGACAAAGACATAATTATTAAAAATCAGTCAAGTGGAGACTGTGACATATGGTGCAACATGCACAGAGTCAGTGTGAGCAGTAAGCGCAACGTCGGGAATTCGGTCGCACATCTTTTCCGCGAAGGATTCATTTTGGATAGTTTCTGGTGCTTGCGATCTTATCACTAATTTGAATCAACATGTGGCTTACCAGTTACTTTGTTGGGGCGAACAATTTAGCGAATGAGGGCCACGACCATCACTTACTCTGATCGTAAATATCAGATCAATTGAGTTGTGAGTGTTTTGATGCTTGAGAATACTCAGGCGTCAAGCATAAACGAGTATCTGTGGATAGGCGGAACAACTGCTCGGGTGATAACAAATACGCCGTGATTGAACGAGGGAGATAGTGGTTTGCACTGCTTGAGCCACCTCAACTATTCGGTACCTGGGCATAAAGCTCCAGGTTAACCATGTGTTTTCGAGTCAGCTAGAACAACAATTGATATTGTGATCCCACCACATATAGGCACCGATAACTTAAGGAGATATACCCAAATTTGGCTCGTCACAGAGACCCTCCTGCAACGAGTGAATCTATTCACTTAGTGAAGTTCTCATTTTCTATTCACTCGGAGTGGTTACCTGCTGTAATGTGAAGTTATGTGAAGTGCACATCCAGATTCAAAATGGAACCATCTAAATCAATGTCAACGACATAGGACATTTCCAGAGTAAAGCTGAAATTCGATCACGCTTATCAAAAGCTTCGTGCTATTGTACTGTCATTGTGTGTCGGTTTTCTTGTACGAGCACTGATATGACAATTTCATAGCAGGTGCGCCCGTAGTCACTGAAGCACGGTGGTTACCGCGATGCCGTGTCAGCTCATCACATCTGCCAAAACGCAATCCTAAAATTCCGTCGGTCACTTCATTTATGCACATCGTTCGCCAGCTTCAAACACTGAGACAGAGCGCCGAGGTGTATGAACGGGATTCACGAGATTTACACCCCAGCACTCCAGTACAGTTGTTTCGAAGGGGAGAACCGCTAGTCCCTGGTTACAGTGCCTATCAATTTGTCGTGCGTGATACGCCACTTAGCTTAATCCTTGTCAGCGTTTGTGATTAGGTTGGTCGTAAAATATGAGACGACTTCGCTAAACCGTCGAGATGATATCGGCTATTCCCTAGTTCTCGAATGCAGGTTGATGAGAAAACAAAGCTGTATGGTAGTGTCCGTACATCATCTCGTTTACGCTTCGCCTGAGTGAATGAAAATGGGTACCATTTTCTGAGATGTACAACCACCGGAGTGGTAAAATGTGCGCAAATTGGTACCAGAGCCTGTAACACATTTATGGGCGATTCCGCTCAGGATTCATAACATGAGACTGGACATAATGCAAGACCTTTAAACAAAGTACAGTTTCACAAATCCGTGAAAGTCCCCATCAACCTGGTAACAGAACGGAGCATATATACACATTCCAACATGCACCCAGGGAAGAACGAATAGTCATGTACATATTCACGTTCATATTCACATTCATATACATGGAATCAATTGAGCAGTGCATTAGATTACATCGATTTGTTGGCTATCAGGCCTTCACACAACCTAACAAAATTCCGGATGTACAACACATTTCCAGGACTAAAGATCAGAGAGTAAACGGGACGGTAATGCTAATCAATTCCGGGTAGTGCTTTCTTCCATAATTATGCCCACTGTAACCCACGTTTTAGCCGTATGCCTCAGTGATCACCAGCTTATCTGAAAAGTCAAAATGTCAATCCGAGAGTTATGGTGACAAAAGCGGTCAAATATCATGGAGTATACTCAAGACACAGCAGAGAGTAACCAAAGTAGCCAAAACCAGTCTTCGTGTGCACACGATGACACTCACCTGAACCAACCACCAACAGGACTACTTCGGGTACGAGGAGCAGTGAGTCAAGATCACAGTCCGTCATTTGGACAAGTAACCGTGGTTCCTTTTAGCTGCCACATCCGAGTCATCTAAACTCACCGCGCAAACAACAACGACCAACCTGATGTGACGTATAAAGCGGACTCTCAATCACAACTACTCAACTACACACGGCGATCGTATCCGCCAAATGTTAAAAACTGTTGAACACAAAACGGTGGTCAAACCATTAAACAAAATTCACCCCAACACAATGTAAACCATATCGTTCTCTGATCACTGAGAACACAGTCCACCATCGTCAAGATTGAAACGAAACAAATCGCCTTCCATGCGGTCCACTGATTCAGCTGAAATTGGGTGTGGAGTTGCGCAGCTCTGGTAGCCGGTCGTCACTAAAGGACAATTTAAATCCGGTCGGCGTATTTCAGAAGCATAAAGATGCAGCAATATTTTGTCAGGCATCGGAGCCGTCCAATTATGTGTGGAACAAAGAAGGCCACAATATATCTGCAGGAGAGTTGAGCAACTCTCCGTTTTCAAGTCCCATTTCTGTTGGATAATTTACATCAGGGGTGCCACCTAACTAGTTGTGCATCAGGGTTCCTCTTTGATAATTCTGTTGGAAACTATTTAGTTGACAGCAAAATATAATACTTAGCAACTTGGCTGTTTGCCACCACATATGCACCGTCAAGTTGTCGCAGGGTGTACAGCTTTGAGCGCAACCTGAAAATAAATGAAAACAGGTCACAGTGGTGAGGATCAACATCAAAAGCTTCTGTGTATTTTTGAGTAGATGCCACCAACTGCATTGCGTTTAGTCCGTGTTTGTGGATGAGAAAATAGTATCTATTGTGAATACTACCTAAGCCGAAAAGGTCTTACCCACATATCCTGACTCCTCTACCTTTGAGCAAGCTGTTGCAGATGCAGAATGAATATCGTCGAACCTCGGTTGCAGCCGCTGCCCTAGCAGCGGCAAGTAAGAGGCAAAAATTGTTCCTGAATTTGGCACTGGCTGCATTCAACCGGGCTCCAAATGAATTCGTCAGCCGGATAAACTGCGGCCCAAATTTAAATATTGGAGAGGGCAAAAGCTAAGTCTGGATGGCATTGATATTCACGCAGCATCTGCGACTAAATCGCTAGTCAATGAGCGAGACCACACAAATGGGTTGCACAAGTATGACTCAAAGAATACGCTTGGGGGCTTGCTCCTCTACGCAGCATGATTGGCTGAGTGTGGGTGTGCGTCACAAACCGCAACAAAATAGACGTTTTTGGGTTGGGTGAGTGGTTGAGA
>NW_008752214.1:0-863 GCF_000715545.1 Opisthorchis viverrini | reverse complement strand
GTGTGGATATTTTGCGCATTGCGGCTCTGTTCACGGTTGACTGGCGGTTGTCCAGGCGGCAGTTGACTTTCTCGTTGAGTCTGAAAGGTTGCTTCGTCATGGTTCACTTGGACAGAGACAGACGTCGCCACGGCCTGCTCTGGTAACAAATTTCTCCAATTTTGCTCGCGTTTGTGTAATTTGCAAATCTCATTTAATATGGGTAATGTGAATGGTTGCACAGAGATTGTCCAGCATGTAGTTGGTTGGTCCGTCGAGTCGCTTAGCTGCGCTGAGCTCTGAAAAGATTATTTCCTTTTGTTTTCTGGGCAGGAACGTTGGGTAGCACCCACCGTCCCACCCAGGAAATGTCAAATGGAGCACCGTGCAAAACTCAACGAACAGGCCGAAACTTATTTTCCTTGATGCCAGCCATCAAAGCCTATATGTGCGTGAGATGACCCACCGGGACTGCATCACGCTAGCCTCCGTAACGTGGTAAATGTCTCAAACGAAAAACGCCGAAAATAGCAATTTTCCCGAACATCCTGGAACCCAATATTTTGTAGAGGTTGATATATTTTGAAATCGTCAGGTGCACAGTTCGCGAGATTGTTAGTGGGATTATATTGAACCGGATGCTCAAACTGATTGTGTGCATATGATCAATAAAGCTACATTCCCAATTTGTACTGCAAAATATACAGCTCTTTTGCGTTTATTGCTTGTGGATCATGTGGGTGTTCATTTGTTAGCCGAGCATGAATTGTGCATCCAGTCGAATAGGCATCCACACTGCTCTTCTCGGTCGTGCGCTACTGCATTTCATTGTTTTATATGAATCAGCCGCAACCTCATTCAGCGACTGGCATGTACGTTGTCTC
>NW_008752213.1:179218-203320 GCF_000715545.1 Opisthorchis viverrini | reverse complement strand
TGAGGTTTGTTGTATACATTTGCTTACCCCTGTGTAAATAGAAATAGTACCGTAGAACCCAATTCTTCCTTGTGATATCCGAGATTGCCTAACCTACGCGTCACCCAAAGTTCCGTATCGTGAACCTCATGGGACTGTCCTGTGCACCTGCACGGATAAAAGACTGAAAATCACCCCAGTGGTTCGCTTCACTTGATGGTCGTTAACCGATGGAACATACGCAAATCTAACTGGATTCGCTTTTTGCTATCCGAGTTAATATTTCTGCTGCTAATGTTTCTACCTCCTAAGATATCTTTCCTGCTCTTTAAGACACCAATTCTCCAGGTAAGTTCCCACTGGCATTGATGTGGCGGTATTTCAGTTCCTCTTTGATCTATATGTGCATCCACACAATCGTTACACTGAGGTCAGAACGGAATCACGTGACATTACACAACTTGGCTGCTGTTCAGCCACCCATGACTCTACTCGCTGGTGTTCACCTACTTGAAGCAAAATTGTCGTCACGATTCTCCATCGGGTCACGTGAGATTCACGACCCCCATTATTCCAAACAGGGACGAAACAGCGGCTTTCTCAGGATAGTTTGATTTCGCTTGCACCACCACATTCCCACTTGCTTATTATTTGTCCTCAACTGCGTGTCTGCTGTCCGTTATGGGTGGCTGTGCACCATGCACCTATCAGGTCAATTTATTATCCCCTCGATGTACTAAATTTTCAGGATCTGCGAACGAACCAATTGGAACAACTCGCTTTTGTAAGTGAGGTGCCTCAGTGATTATTTAGAACACATGACTAAATCCCGTTGAACTCTTGGCTACATCAAATGTTGAGATCAAACAGCGAATTTTCACTCCAAGATATAGTACTCCTTAGACTCGCATTTCAGCAAGCCGTGTCTACCTTCGCCACATGACATGTCTAGTGTCTAGTGAAGCTAAATTTCATTTCGGCGAAAGAACGCACACTGAACTGCTCACTGGCATCGGAATTCATTAGTCGCCTACAAACAGCTCGGTCATACTTCCCCTTAGACAACAATATCAGGAATTGACGTAGCTATCAGTCGAATCGGGCGGTTTTCTTCTAACTAGCTGTGGATTTTTTTCCGGACAAGCTGATGGGTGTGAACGGCCTCAGGCGTTGTAATTTATCGCTTCTAACGAGAGTTTTGAGTAAAACTGCAAAGCAGTTTTTTGAACTCGTGATAAATGGCAACGTAATTATAATTTTGTCATTTTCCTGCTCTTTACTGTTTTCAGTCAATTCGGAACACAATAGATGTAAGTTTCAGTAACATCACACTTCACCGTTTATTATTATAAAAGTAGCTCCTAAGTGTTGGTGCTAAAAACTTATCTGAAGTTGAGTGGTTTGGATAGGCTGCCAAACTCAGAAAGTACATATGACGCTTTGAATGCCAACACCTCTGGTTCAAATCCAGACCAGACAGGTTTTAATACACCCCCACCGAATTCCGGAGGTGTGTTTAGTTCCAAACTGGTTCCCGGTAATGTCAAAACAAAGACGTTTGTGAGGATAATAGGACCAGGTCCTGAAAAGCTAAAATGGTCTACACATGCTCTGGACACAAGTTGATAAAAATGAACTTTTTCTCGATCTCTTCTTGTCATTATGTACCTATCGCCTACAAAAACAAAAGGAAGCACGGAATAGAAGTAAAACGAAGATAAAGGGAGTCTGTGAAAAGTGTCATCGAATAAACTGACTGTCCGCTGGTCAGGTGAGATAACCATAAAAGCCTCCGTGAGTGTGCACACCCCTACTAAGTACACAAACATGGGTTATCTGAGCGAATTGCAATGGAAATTCTCGAACTGTATTGACCAGAATAAGAGATTGCGAAAATGTTGATGATCGTGAACTCATGTTCCGATTTGGAGGGGGAATCCGACGTCTCTAGCTGCAAAGTAATAATGTTCTGTTGTTCACATGAGTGAAACCCCAAACAATGCCAGGGAGCAAGCTTGGCTAGATTTATCCCAGATATCAATCAAATAACTCACAAAATTCTGATAAAGTCCAAATTCATCAGATGAAATTCCTGTGGCTGGTATTATTGGAGCCCGTCCACAGATTTGTGTTGATTGCATTGACACAAAGTTCGGCTTCACGGTCTCAGTAGTGTTCGGTGATTCGATACACCTAGTGATATTGACCATGCCCGTCTTTCTGACAGTATTCTTAGGAACGTGTCGTGTACCCTGATACCATAATGGATAGATAAGCCTGGTGGTTGAGTGCACAAGTATATTGCGTGGAATTCGTCCATCTCGTACCATTCTGATCGAAAAAGTAAGACCCCTATCGATGGGCACTAGTTGTTTCCACACATATTTACCCAAGATATGGCATCTGTGGAATATTTAGCGAGACTCTACTTGCTACCGAATGGGAACATCTGAGCAAGGACTTTCATGTTGCTCTCTACGGATAGTAACTCAATTTGATTTGCTTTCTTACCAAAAGATAAGACAACTACTATTACCAATAAAAACGTCATTTTCGAGTCCCACAGTCTCATATTCAGGAGGAGTTTGAGCAGGTGCTTTCGGTGCTCACACTAATCTGAAGCACGTGATTTCTTCCGCCTCCTGGTAAATTCATTCCCGAAATCGGAGCACGAAATTTTTGGTAGTTAAATACCTTTAAAGAACTTCAAGGGGCCCGGCTTCACACACCTGAGCCACTGACATTACTCCCCAAATTTTTACGTCTGTCGGATAACAATTCTCCTTGTTAATACAGTTAGCTACACTGGGCACAAAATGCATTAGGCCTCTGCATGTAACTGCTTCGGTAGTTCTAACCAACCTACGACCGCGATCGGTTCATGCTCCTAAAAGTGAACTGGACTAGCGAAATACATTCGTTTGCAAACCAATTTGGTTTCCACAAAGGAGACCAACCTGCAAACAAAGCGGGATTTCCCGTTTATGATGTTTTCAAGCAACTGAGTGTGGTGTACCAGGCCGCCTTATTTTTCATTGAGTCTGATATTCGAGATATCGCGATACGTGACCAGGAGCGCTCTTTGGGGCACTCACGGCACGCCAAAGAATGAGTGTTATGTTTCCACACTCATTTGCAAACTAATTTGGCTTTTCGGGAGACTCACCTGAAAACCAGCTGAATTTCTCGCTCGTGATGTTTCCGGGCAACTGACTGCGTTGCACCAGGCCGCCTCATATTTCAGTCGTTACGATATTCGAGATATCGCGATACATGTGTAAACGTAATACACTAATCATAAATTTGCTGAAAATTCTTCGACTTCTCACAACCGGTTTCGGCCCTCATTGGGTCTCATCAGGCGGACACAGTCCCCGAGTTCCTGAAACCTGGACTAGAATAAGAACTGCTAGTCAGCATCTCGTGTTTTCGTTTTTTTTCTTTTGGTTTGCATTGAGGTTTTTCTTGGCACTGAGATTCATGAGATACATGAATGCGTCATTCTGAGCTGGATCCCACATAGCAATCACTTTGTTCGTACAGAGTCTACCAGTTCCATACGTAGAGCCAAGTGACCCAGCGTCCTTTCCTGCCAGTTGTTACTGGCGCTTCTGGTCAGCTGTCTTTTCTGGGCGTGTGGGTTTGAGTGGCGCGCAACGAACGTGTCGGCCGCGAGTTACTTAACGCAGCTGATTGTTTTTCATTGGTAATTGTCTCAAATTCGACTCACACAGGTTAAAACGCACAGCCCACTTAATATTCATCAATTTACGTTGGATTATTGATCCTTCCGCTGTATCGATTGTTTCAATGTCTTCTAACCGATAACATCTGCTCACTGTATGTGCCAGCTGACCACTCTTGTGTTCACAACCAGGCTAGTTTCTTTTTTTTTTCAGAAAATACCCAGGCATTGTGATTTACGTACCAGTTATATAGGGTGTTGAAAAGCGATGTTTTTCGTTGCTTTTCAGGGTCAACCATACAGTACTATGGTAAGGTTTATAAAAACATTCTACCCACAAAATAGTGTACCATAGTTACCAGGTGGTTGTTAAAAGAATACTCGGTGATTTCCCCCATACGTGTGAGGTAGCGTCCACTCAAGGTTGCTTGAGCTAACGACCATACCCTTGAAAGGAAGAAGGCCTTCGCTGCGGAGTTATTTATTAGGAAATGCCAACTGACCGGTTACAGACTATTGGACAGGGAAGCAAAACTCTCGTTTGCATCTCATTTACAAAAATTTACAAAAATTGGACGTCCATCTTCTCCTGAACGCGTCTTCTTGAACTTTCCTGGATATTCATTGACTCCAATCATTCATTGCTCGAATCCAAGCAAATGTTACAAAGCGACTCCGCAAATTCCGCAAAAGATCTCCCCTTTTCAAGAGACGCAAAGCGAAATTTCAAGAACATCACATACTACTCGCATGCCTCCCCATTAGTAGTATCAACGTTACACCCTTACCAGATGAATCTTGAAGGGTCCTAAAGCTGGCGGGCTGCTTGTTAGGTCCAATGTTTTATCCCATCACCGGCGTCATTCGTATGATTGGCTTGTTGACAATGCATTTGGCATCGCAATAAAGTTGAACCCAATGGGACTGAAGGTGAACACACCAAGTAAAAGTCGGCCATCTGAATGAGTTGCTATTGGTGGCTATTGAACGAAGAGCGTGCGCATCCAACAGATATGTATTTGGTGTTGATAGATTTTGGAATGTACGACGGAGATTCGGTCCTGTAGGTGAAGCCCACTTATGTGAAATGCTAGCTTCGTTTGCAGAACCAGCCCAACCTACAAGCTAAGAGTTGGCCAGAAGAAAAGATGATTCGCACAGGATGCAGTGTTCCAGTGACGACCTTTTTGGTTTGCCTTACGGTTGTAGGTCGATTAATCGAACTAGTATGTCTGTCAGACATCCAGAGATTGGGATGTCATCATGGATGCAGAGTGATTTATGGAGTCGGGGTGTCGGCCATTTGTTTAATTATTACGTGGGCGGCGTGTATACAAAGGCGTGCATTGGGATAGATTCTGTATGAGAAAAAACAAAACAGCAAGATACGGATTTCTCCTTGGAGTAATGTGACTTTATTGACTACTAAACGCTTCAGTAGGAATGATTGAACGAGCGTTGCTATCAAGTAGTGTTCAGCGTGGACATTCAAGTTTCAAGTCCACGACAACAGAATTTGACTGCTTGGCTCTCATTCCTGAATCAGTCATCGATACTCAAATTGCGTGAACTCACAATGAGTATTTTGGTATGATCCAACACCTCGTATCACACGTTTCTCAGACAGGTAGTGAAAAGCCGCGCGGACTAACACTTGAGGTAGCCAGTGGTCGTGCACCGTTTAGTCCTATCGTGTACATACTTTGAGCAGTTCACTTGATCGATGCGAATTGCCGCGTCAATCCGCATTTCAGCATGGCCTATCTGGTGTTACGAGGACGTCCGCAACAGCTGAAAGAGTAATTGCAACTCGACAACCGACACTTTATCACCAAAGGTATCACATGAAACCGTTGTACCTGCGAACAAAGTGGCTCTAACAATCATCAATCAATGGCTCCCCAGTTTGTAACACGGCTTTACTAACCGAGTTTGTCGAATGATAATGTGACATTCTTACCCTTCCTTTGAACACTTGTTTACTTGTGACCGACAGTAAGACGCGCGCTCATCTTTGTGTGTGCGTGTGCGCGCGCGTGCGTGCGTGCGTGCGTGTCCGCGTCTCTCTCTCACTCCCCAAGGTGTCCTTTCACTGAGACATCCAGCGTCTTGTCTACAAGCATTGTCCGTTGTGTACCACTTATTTGTCTTGCGTCCGGTTCTTCGGCCATGTTTGTCAATCTGTCATAAATATCATACCGCCAGTCTCGCAGCCGGTTACGCCATCATTTTCTCCGAACCTGCCAGATAGCTGAGTAGACAATCTTCAGTTATGAAATCACTTAACAATGTCCTGGTCTGACGAGTATATATCGAAATCATATGGCTGCGATCCATGTACTCGAAATAAGCGTGAACAAACTTACCTAATTTGGATTAGCTGAGATTAGAACTGGCGTAGGTTGAGGATTTCTGAAGCATATATTGAACTTCACCGATCTAGGCTCCAACCGTCTGTAATATGGATTGTCTCGATTACTTTGGATGAATTTTTATTCTCTTTCGTCCATGCAGCTCATTTTTACACGGCAAAACAGTTCCTAGATAAACACAATTTCTACAGAAGAAGGTTGCTTTATGGGACAGAACCTGATGGCTTCAGGGCCAAGGAGATGCCTGACCTGGTAAGATCCGTTTTTCCATGCAATTACACCAGCCATTCGTCCACTGGGTTTATGACAAAAATAACAACCTTTTTCTGGGAATTCCCGCTCAAAAAAGGTTAAAACATGTCGTAAATACATCGCGCAGGATTCCCTATCCAATGGCCTCCAGTTTTCTTGAATATCTTCCATAGGTTTCTCAGTATAAAGATTCTGTTCAGCCTTAAGATGATGATCTCGGTGAAATCAAGTATAGATAAAACACCAACCCCTACTGGAGCACTAAGTTGATTGCCCCAGAATGTTTACACAGCCGATCGCTGGAAGCGAACCGAATTATGATGTTTCCGAAGCGGGACATTTCACAAAGAGTTAGTCTAGGCCGACTACACACTTCAGCAAAATGTTGCTTACAACGGTTTGTTTGATTGAGCAAAGTTATATGGTGACAAAACACCGCCAATTCGTATCCCACCAATAGTTTACCAATGAATTAAACCTCGAAATGCTCCCTGGTATTCTGAAAGTTGGAAATAACTTTCCCATAATTTCCGATACAAATCCTATCCAGGTGAATACATGCGCAAGAGGGCGCCACTGTGCACTGTTTCCGCCACCAGACATGCGCCAATATTCAGGAGACGATGGGGCGTTCTCTGATGATGGATCTTCCCCACCAGAATGCATAATCTAATCCAATGACCGGAAACTGCTCCTCATCATCATCCTAACCATGTGCGTTTTTGATTACCTTGGCTAAATATCACAACTGCCGGACCCGTGTCTATGCGTGCAGCTGATTATTAGTGCACTGAGTGAGCACATACAACTGTCATATTGCCTCGTTTGAATGGTAGCAATGAACCACGCTGCGCCCTCGATTGACCCAAGAATATCCTTGTTCCTTACTAGTCTCGCTTCGTCACCATTCCTTGGTCAATCCCAAATACCCCAACGATTGATTCACCTGAGCCATTCATGCGAACCCAAGTACGATGTCGCGACCGCGCGACTGCCATATCCAGTCCGATGACTTCGCCCTAGTTCACCTTGTCTAGTATTTCCCAGCCAAGCGTGTTTCAAGCGCTTACAAAATGGACTGGGTTTGCTGATTTTGTTCCAAAACTCCAAAGTACTGGCCACGCCGCTATCGAGGACGCATTATACCAGTGAAGGCAAAACTTTGCTGTTATTTTAAAAAACCACCAAACTTGCTAGCTACGACGAATTCCTTGGCACCATGGTTTTGTCTATCGATACGTTTGCTGCATCGATAGTAGACGATTCGCATGTAACTCGCTAAGGTTTGTTCCATTTTGAGCTTGTGTAGACAATGTAAATATTGTTCGCACATCGTTTGAAAAAATTTCAAATCCGATAAAGGTGAAAACAAGTGTTGAAGCCAACCCCTCCACAAAAGTTTCCACCGTCTGCTCCGCGCGACCGTCTGGGGGGAGATTTTCCAGCAAATATTGTCAATGCCCAAAGCCATGTGTAAATTCTTCATTTGTTCAAACTAACATTTCAGAGAAAGTTTGGTTGTGCGTCTGAGAATCGCTGTTTAGCTAGTTCAGGAACTAATTAATCTGCAAGTCAATTTGGTTTTCACGAGGGACACAACTGAAGCCCTCTACAACTGAATGTGCTGCACACAGGCTGCTTCATGTTACAGTTGGAATGATATTCGAGATATCGCAGCACAGTTTCATAAAGGAAACTAGTCACAAGGTTGCTGAAAACTCTTCAACAGCCCATGTGCCAAATGAAACATTAGGTAGCCTCTGTGCGGCACATTCAGTTGTGGAATATCATGAACGGGAGATTCATTTGTCTCTCGTGAAAACCAAGTTGATTTGCAAATGAGTGTAGTTCTCGAAGACAGTCCAATTTTTGTTCAGTTAGAACATAAGGTTGACGGAAACTCGGGGGCTGCGCCTACCTGCTGAGCCCCAAGAAGGGCGAAACCGGTTGTGAGCTGTCGAAGAGTATTCAGCGACCTTGTGAGTAGTTTCCCTCATGAAAACACTTACTCTGAATTACGATGGCCACTGATAGGCATGTATACAACCTTGAAAAAGCTGTGCAAGTGAGAAACAAGTGGTGGTCAATTCTGTTTGGGTTGACGTTGAAGTCTACTATTTACTTTGTGCATTGAGCCAAAATCATACTGATAAACGTTCGCAGCATCCACCGCGACTGTCCATACGTTAACTATTTTTAAACAAGAAATCACGTGGAGATAACAGAAAAGTGATATGAAAGTCGATCATAGGAAGAGTCTAGAAAAGTCCGTGAATACCAGTCGACAAATACATGGTTATAAATGAAGTTGGTGATTACAACAGAACCAGTTGTATCTCGTAGCTTTCATTCATGATGTTACCCTATTTCAACCAAGCCGTCTCGTTTGAAACCATATTCAGGATTCCGAAGGTGCAACCTCAACATGAAAATACAGAGTAGATTCGCACTTCTGGCAACTCGCCGAAAGTCTCCCACATATTGATGCTCATCAGGGAGCCCCATCTCGATTTTCCAAAGAAAAAATCTCCCAGTGGTGCCGAACTAATTTGCCGGATTATTTGATTTGACATTGAAGAATGTGTTGACCCTGGTGGATGATGAACATTTTGCGCCACCCATACAGGGATAGCCTGACCGCAGTAAGGCCGCCATTCACGTGACCAGGAGCGCTCTTTGGGACACTCACGGCACGCCAAAGAATGAGTGTTGTGTTTCTACACTCATTTGCAAACTAATTTGGTTTCTCGGGAGACTCACCTGAAAACCAGCTGAATCTCTCGTTTGTGATGTTTCCAGGCAACTGACTGCGTTGCACCAGGCCGCCTCATATTTCAGTCGCTACGAGATATCGCGATACATGTGTATTTCTGTAATGCATTATTCATAAGGTTGCTGAAAAATCCATCCACAGCCCACGACCGGTTTCGCCCTTCTTGGGGCTCATCAGGTGGGCGCAGTCTCCGAGTTTCCGTCAACCTTATGTTCTGCTTAAAACCCAATTCCACGAAATTAGCGAATATACACTCATTTGCAAACAAATTTGGTTTTTCGAGAGACCCACCTGGAATTCAGTTGAAACTCTCGGTTTTGATGTTTCCAGGCAACAGGCAATTTTCACTGACTTGTAACATAAACAGCGACCGGGTGCTGCGTTGCCTTAGAAACCCCGTATAACCTAGATCTCTAGTTACGTGGAATTTCATGTTTTGGTGCATGAAACATTTGTCTGGTTTCGCTGGAAAAGTACATACTTTCCAGATGAAACCTTCCCTCTTCCAGGTGTCCGTGCTGGAACATACTCGGGAACTGGCGACCTAGTATGCATGGCCCAATGGCACATGAAGCACCGGACCACAGTTGATCGCTTATGCCCTTAATTCTAGAGTTACGAATGAATGTCCGACAGAATGTCTCTTCATGGGTAAACTGCAGTTGGTTACAGAACGCCTTCCCATTTTTGCAAGCGATGTTGAATCAGAATTTCATTCAGTTCCGCGACAGCGACTGTTGTGTCATTTTACCAGTAAGCAAAGGGTGTGAGAAGGTCCGCCGGAGATGCATTTAGATGACCCAAGGGACAAAAGTTGATCTGGTTGTGGACTGATTTGCCCGCTTTTCAAAAATGTGCTCCAGAACTGCAAAAGAACTTCCTGTCTGATGTGCTAACTAAGCCGAGAAGTGTTATTTTCGACAATACGAACATTGCAATACCATAGAGAAAGAAGGATTTAATGTGAATTCCCCTTGATAGAAGAAATGCCGGGTTTTCCTGCCTTCTGGGTTCGTTTGGCAGGTATCAGAGCGCTGTTTATTTCTGCCGTTCTCACTGGACTACTTTAAATGTCGGATGGTCAATGGCAACTTCACGCACTCATCAACCGTTTAAGCTACCAGACACAGATAACTTCATATGGACTACTCACAAACTCATGTCATGCTTGCTAGTGATACACCAACCTTGTAAGGCCACATTTAGCGGAAGCCTCTAATTTCCCGTTCATGTTAGTCCGCATCCCATTATACGATTTCGATTGACCATCTGGTCGAGAACTCAAGTACCGGACAACATCGCATGCTTTGGCAGAATTGCTCCCTACTATCTCTTTTTCAGGTGTGGGATCAAAAGCTCTATGAAGACGCCAAAACACATGCCCGAAAATGCGTATTTGAACACAACCCAGAGGCTGAAATTTATGGAGAAAACTTGGCTTTAAGTTATGGAGAAATTGCTGAGTGAGTGAAACCTGGAATCGTTAGTTATCAAACTATTCTCTCTTGAAAATAAATCTACAGGGAAATGTAGGAGAAGTATCCAGAGGAAAATCCAGGTGACATACGAGAATCGAACAACGATGTGTGTTGTTACCTGTAGTAATAACAAGTTGAGACTTGGATTTAACAATCCATTGTATTGCGTTTACTGGCAAATCATTCTTTTTGTTTGTCCAAACCCAAAGATAAAGCCACTGGAGCTCTTCGGCAACACATATTTATTGGCTTGACCGGATGGGAGCTTCATATATGGGACATTCAAGAAGAGCAGTTTTTCGAGAAATACCCTTAGCTGCAAATCAATTTGGTTTTCACGAGAGACTCAACTGAATCTCTCGTTCATGATATTCTACAACTGAATGTGCCGCACACAGGCTACCTCATGTTTCATTTGGCACATGGGCTGTTGAAGAGTTTTCGGCAACCTTGTGAGTAGTTTCCTTTAGGAAGGGCAGATTTTCTTTAGTCTAGTGGCACACATTACGTGGGCGGTAGTTATCACTGTGAACAGCTACTTTTTCGAATATGGCTTGTCCAAAAACTTAATTCTGGACTAAAGGTCACCCTGGTTACATGGACTCGCCTGTCTGGTCTGGTCTGGTCTTTTTCTAGTGTCTTTATGAATTTTTCAAATACGCGGCACATTTTGTTCCTACCTACCTATGAATAATTGCGTTGGTCGTAGAATGGTTTTCCGTACCAAATTGGAGGAGGTCCTTCTCCTCAGCAATCAAGGAGGATATTCACTTCAATCGCTTTTCCCTAACACCACTTAGTGATAACGCGAGTATATCTGACGTACTGGTAAACTGTTGATGACCGGTTCTTCTTTCATGTAGAGAGAGAGGGGGGATGAAATCTCACCAAAGTGCACACTGGCTGTCAGTAACAGTGTGAGTGAAATAGGCCGAAGATCCGCACACCTGTACGAACGGGCAACTGTTACTACTGAAATCCTGTGGTAAGGCCTAGAGTAATTACAATGACCTAGGCGGACTGATGAGAAAATTGCAAGGGTTTGGGAAACAGGGTCAGTCTTTGGAAAAATAAGGCGACGGTACAAATAATATAAGGAATACAGCGTTATGATTAAACCTCAGAGCAAAGTCAGCTACAAGAATACTGTTTCAGAACGGCAGTCCAGTAGGTTTCAAATACTGGGAAAGCAAGGAGGGACCATCTCCGAAGACGCGAAATGGAGCCAAACCGCCAAATGGTGCAATCCTGAAAGGACGCAAAGCCTGACCGAGACAGACAGCTTTCCAAAAAACTATAAACAATCATACTTGGTCCACGGGAACTGTAGGTATGCCAGAAAAAAACACCCGGATTTGTTAAACGAGGAATTGTTTCGTTAAGGCGCAAACGGATAATCACGGATTGCCTGGTGGTTCCGAATCCCGAGCTTATTCAAATGACCGTGTGTGACCGCTGAGATGCGTGTGCGAATAAATGTTTTCCAAATTCCTGGCTCCTTGTTAACATAAGTGCAATAATGGCAGGTGAATGACAGTACTTATCAGCCGCTCATAGCCAAACGGCCTATTACTCAACTACCAGACGGGTGGTTATGGGTTCGAACCCCACTGGAGGTTCGTGAGATGTACTCTGCAGTGAGTTTCCCGTAAGGCTAAGCCGTCTGTAAGGTAATTCCTTGTTTTTAGGCACAGAACGGCCTCGCTAACCGAACGAGGTTTCCACTGAACATCTTAAATGTTTTCATACTACCAGGAAAGTGTAGGTAGCTTAGAAGGAATAATAACCCACACGTCCAGTGAAACTTTGATCCGAGTAATCGCCACTTGAGGAGCCCGTCTTTGCCTGGACAAGTGAAGGCCCTTTCGTGACTGAAGATTGAATGACGCCATATCTTTTCGCTTCCAAGTCGACTGCACTGACCAGTGATCAATCGTTTATAGCCTAAAAGTTAAGTTTTAAAAATACTAGGAGACAGGTAACGGACTCGAAATTTTCTGGGGTTCTGTGAGGTGCGCACTGAAACAGCTGTACAGTGCTTCTTCACTTCTCCTCGTAGACTGGGTTCTTCACATACAAGACAAAATCTCCATCGGAAATTGTCTCATGTCCTCACGCGCCTGATTCAAGCGTGTCTAAGCTCACTTTGCCTCATCTGTTGCAGGAGGGGTACCAACAGAATGTCCAACTTCAAGGACTAGTTGTGAGCTAGGTTGTTCCAACTTCGATTTCGTCACCGAGCACACCACCCAGTGTCACACTTACATACTTGAAATCGGATCTAATGCGGATGAAGACAGAAAGTTGGCAAACATTTTTAGATTCAGAAAACCATAACCACGTTTTGCACAACCTCCGGGTTGAGTTAAACACTAGCATTTTTGTCTGTTATCACTGCAGGATAGATTTCTCCCTTTCTTGTTATCGCAGCCTTAATTTTGCTAGAAATAGAAAATAATTATTCTTGTAAACATATCCGCAGTGCTTCTGGGTCAAAAGCTGGTTTTGACGCAATCCGACTCCCATTGTAGGCTGATATTCGTCAGCCCGTCCGTGTACTCACTCGGACTGCTGTGAATTTAGCGGCCACTGACGGGACTGGATTAAAACGATGGTTTTCAAAAGTAGTTTGTCAGTAGTCTGAAGCGCACTCTTCTGTAAAATAAACGCTGTTCGTTCTTGGTATACCATAATTGCTGTAAGGAGGCGGAAAACGGCAAGGTCGCGTAGTACATCGAGCACGCGAATGAACGAACACAGGTGAGACCGGAACTAACCAAAGAACTGTTAAATTCTGCCGCATGGTCCAGTCACAGGGCAGAAAACAAAAAGAATAGCCGTAGAACCTAAACGGTAGTGAAGCATCAGTGTTGAATACTGATGCCATGCTGTCGATGATGATGATGATGATGATGATGATGATGATGATGATGATGATGAAACGCATTGCAGCGTTTCAGAGATAACACACGTCCTTTTTGCTTGTGTTCATGTAGCCCAGTAGACACTTGGTACGAAGGTCGAAGGACGAGTGGACATTACGATCAAGTGAGTAATGAGCTGAGACAAACTTTTCCTTCGAAACGAACTCAGCAGTCTTTTCTCACGTTGTTTAATTCCATGGAATCAGGGTAACATCAAAATACAACCTGATAGTTTTTTAGCACTTCCAATCTCACTAGTGTTTTACAAATTCCGACTGATTTCGTGAGACTATGGGAACTGATTTACCTGTCACCTACTGGGGATTCGCACTGTTTGTTAATGTCCTATACGTCCTAACGATATTTTGAACGCTATTTCATCAGGCGAGTGAAGTCTGTTCGTGATAACTAAAAGCTTTTATTTTACTAGGTGTCAGCCTGAATTTCTATGGTGGCGCTTTACAGATGTTAGAAAATCGTAAGCTCTGGAGAATATCAAAGAATTCAGCAGAGCATCACAAGTGGCGATATTGTTTTCTCAAAAAAACAAATTTTTATTTGGTTTATCACGTTCTTACTCGTTGTTTGAAAGTAGTATTTTTGTCCCTGTTTTTTTCTACTTTACACGTACTACCGACCGGTGCATAGTTGGAGGATGTGCGTTGACCCTCAAAATGCAATCCACGTCCGGCCTGTGATACTCTGCTTTAGACGATGTTTTCCATTAAACTGTTGATTCTACTGTTCCGAGATTCAGGCACGTGTTTACCTCATGTATCCTAATACATTGCAGAAAATGTTGTGACTTGAAACTTAAAGGCTGAGTCCCGTCGACTCTTTTGAATAGGGTTTAGTGACCGGAAGGTCCGTGATTCGAACCCGACCTCTGTATCTCGACTTCCCCTGTCTAGGCTTGGGCAACCTAGCAGTATCCCAGCCTGCAACCTTCGGGTGGCATGGCAGCTAGGCACCGAAAGGGTGCTACAGCTGAACGATTAGATTATTATTTGAATAGGATACAGTCATTGAACAAGTGTCATGGAACTTTCCGGCTAAATGAACGATACAAGCTTGCGATCGTGACTTCTCGCAAACGATGCTTCACCGAAAGGACGAGTGCACTGAATGCTAGTCGGTGGTTTGTTTTAGTTCACGGCTTTGAAGTTGGATTCTCCTGCTTTCTACTCAACTGTTATTCCTGATCTGCTTGTTCTTCGTTCTGAGGCGGTTTTTGAAAGGCCATGCGTTATGCTGAGTTTAATCGCGCCGTTTACTTACTTGCTAAACTATATCTGATGACAGACAGTCTACTATCAGTGAGAACTTACCACCGCTGAGTTGGTCTAATCTTGCAAGAGATATTTTCACCTTAAAAAATAGTCACCACAGCTGACTTCGTCGCACATGCTCTCAAATTCTCCACCACTGGTTGAAGCTACTGAAATAGGATAGTGCAGTTCAGTGTTAATGGATTTTCGTGAACAAACGTTTGTTGTTGTCCATAGTTTTTGCGGTTCTAATTTTATTTGCTCGGAGTTTCTATACGAAGCTGGTTTCCCGCCATTCTCTAACCTACTGCTAGGAAAGCCTGGTGTTTGATAGAATGACTTTCTACGGCTTGTTCTATGTCGTTTTCAGGTGGTCTGTGCGACGACAAGACGGTTGGGATGCATCATGATCATGTGTCCCAAACTTCCAATACCGGATCAGAACGAGACGATTTTGAACGCCTTCTACTCTGTTTGCCGCTACATGCCTCCGTGAGTGAACTTCGGCGATAGTCCTTAGACTGTTAAACCAGTCACAGTGTAGTTTCATTACTGTGCTCTTGACAATGTATCCAAATATTGGTAGCTCTAATGAGTTTATTGGCTGTTGATCAGGTGACTGTTCTGTGGCGCGTGGAGCTAGACAATCGACTGGCAAATGTTTTACCACCACGTGACAATGTCAGTTCGCCGTTGATTGGCTAATTTCTCCAAGTCTCCCTGTGATTATATAGCCATCAAAGAAAAGTTATCATCTGTATTGTGGGTGACTGTTTGAGAATTGACCAGTATGTAATTTGATTGAGTTTGTGTTGCGTTGTGATCTGCGTATCTTGTGTTTGATTGGTTCGATGAACACCTCCATTACCGTAGTGATTTTTCCCCTATTCCGCCTGAGCTTGTGTTGGAACAATCAAATAAGAGATAGACTGGCTGGTACACTATCTACAAAATGACAAGACTAGCCAAGAGGCATAAAGGGACAGAACTAATGAACTGGAATTTTATTGTGGGATTTTGCGGGATGAGTATTTTGCCGGTTCGAACGAGAGTGGTGTGAATATGAACAAAACCGCAAAACTCCACAATAGAAACCAAAAAGTTACCCAGTGAGTTTCAAACATCCCTGACGCTACCTGACCAGGAAGTCCTAACTGGCGAGTAAATCGATCGTCACAACCAGGACTGTTACTGGGTCGGGCACACCACTCACATCACTCAAACGTCGACACGTTCGCCTCTTAAGAGGTCCAACATGCGTTGGTGGAGTAGTGGTTAGACGCTCACCTCGGATGGCAGATGTCCAGGGTTCAAATCCTGGCACGGCCACTGAGTATGCACTGCTGATGAGCTCTAATAAGAGCGAAACTCGAGTCCAGTGCTTTCCTCTGGTGTGAACTCACCGGAATAATTACGCCAGAACAGGAGGACGGCCGTTCAAACGATAGTAGTTTGTATATCAACTGGAATTATTCAACGGAGCGACCGAATTCAACATAATCGGGTCGCAATGCAAAGCGGACGGACCAGTGTACTCCCCGGCCAATTCTCAAACAGCCAGTAGCGTCACAGCTATAAAACGCAATTCAAAGGCTTTTAGAGCGCAAGCGAAATTGGAAGATTTACCCAGTCAACAAGGAACTAAAGAGGCCTCCTATTATGGTGGAGAAACTTTTGTCACCTGATCGCCTAGCTCCGCAAACCAGTTAAGTACCACTTGCCCAGTGACCTGGTTATGTTGTCTGGGAACAGTTTTAGTGAGGATCCTTTCGACATTGGACCAATGATCCTTTTAGAAACTGATGCTCTCACCTGTACTGTTGATGTGGAAACCTTCGAGCCTGTAGAAAAGGTTAGCTCTAGGACTAATGTTACACCTTTAGGTCTTTCAATGCGTTGTGTTGACGCAACATGGATCATCGTTCACCAAAACGATGTATGTTGGATTTCGGGTGGTATGCACAACTTGCAAGTTAGTGATGCGGACAAAAACTTATCCGATTGGTCAATCACACTTTGCCTTCCAGACACTTTTCGAGATAAAGTATCGATGGTGAACCAACGCAGACAACAGTACACCGATTATCGTATCCCGATTAGCATCGGAGTGTTCGCAGTCGGACGTTAATATCGGTACACAAATGAACCGTAGTAGGTAAACGTGTTTTACATCAGTTTCTAAAGGTTTGCTGTTCAGAGTGCGTGGCATGAGCCCTGAATCAGTGAAGTAGCTCTCATTTGCAGAAAACAAAATCAGTGTACTTCGTAATGTACTACTCATAAGGTTGCTGAAAACTCTTCGACAACCGACGACCGGTTTTGCTCATTTTCGGGCTCATCAGGTAGGCGCCGTCCCCGGGTTTCCGTCAACCTGATGTTCAGCTTAAAACCCAATTGCACGAAATTAGCGAATATACACTCATTTGCAAACAAATTTGGTTTTTCGAGAGGCTCACCTGGAACCGAGCTGAATCTCTCGTTTGTGACGTATCGCGATATTTCGAATATCGTAGCGACTGAAACATGAGGTGGCCTAGTGCAGCACATTCGGTTGCTTGGAAACATCACGAGCGAGAGATTCAGCTGGGTTCCAGGTGAGTCTCTCGAAAAACCAAATTAGTTTGCAAATGAGTGCATATTCGCCAAAATCAGTATACACCTGACGGAACCTCAAAAGTGCCGGTCTAATCCGTATATATTAAGACACCGGACAGCTATATTAGGTTTTTTTATATACACCTAGTATTATTCGAGAAATTCAAGAATGAACAAAATTATCGTTCAAACGCAAAACCATTTCGGTGTGCAGCTGTCATACCACCCGAAGGAAGAACGGGGGCTGAGATATTTTCAGGTTCAGTAAGTGCATGCTTAACGACTGAGCTATCCAGATTTCGTAACACAAGAATATCATCAAACACAAGTAAAAACAGTGAATAGTGATAGCCGTTTTGCATAAGTTGTCCAACGAACATATTGAGTATTTTCTTTAACCATTTTACTTACTACCGATATGGATTTCATTCAATGCTGCAGCTTATTCGTGAATCACGAGCCATATGAAAAAGTATAGAACATCAAAGGCTTGCAGAACAAATGAGTGACACTTTATAAAGTGCATCTGTCAGTTTGTTTTGAGTTTACTACTGTATTCCAGACGAATAAAGATAATGTATGGTTTACCTCCGCTCTTCGTTTTTTTGACATGGTTCAGAAATAGACGGGTTTGGATTGGGTTTGACTTAAGCAACGAACCCGAGCAAAAGTTGCTTTCTTTTTTATGAGCTCCTTCCTCTCACCGCTTATACCAGTGCCTCCTTGTTGAGGTTCCCGATACGGAACTTTGAGTGACGCGTAGGTTCGACAATCCCGAACATCAAGAGGAAGAATTGGGTTCGTAATTCTACGGTATTATTTACACAAGGGTAAGCAAATGTGTACAACAAACCTCACTTGTTCACGTTCGTAGCGTCAAGTTCGGAGGTCTGTCACTGACCCGCACAATGCAGTGTCAACGACCGCTCAGTAGCGTGGGTTGCCGTCGTTCCTTCTGACGACGGTCTGGTGACTCTTATTGGACGTGCGATAACACGGAACTCATGAGAAAACAAGTCAAGGCAGGCTCAGCAAACGGGACATGAACGCACATGGGTAAACAGCTCAGCAGCGCGCATTCACACACAGACACACATGTCAATACAGTGTCGGAAAGGATGGCCTCTGCGGCAAGGTGGGTGGCGGGTACGAATAGGCAAAACAACTGGAGATCAAAAGTACATAGGCGGAGTAAGCAAATGAATGGGGTAATTATCATAAGGTCAAATTAGATTCAACTCATATCCGCACCCTTTATTCGGCAAAAATATTGCTGCCCATCAAAGTGGTGATGAGTTCGACTCAGCCTGATCCACTTGGACTATGTATGCTATCGGGTGCATTTACAGAGTTCTCGTAGAACGAACATCATGGGTTTCAACTGTCATCTATCTTTTCGGCCAACCGAATAATGAGTGTACACAAAACGATATGCGATGGGGAGCGTACGTCGACCGTTAGAATATCTGATTTGAAAATACTGGTCAGAGTGAGCATTCGTTCTGTGCACAGCTAACATGCCAGTCGAAGGGTGTCTCGGTCTAATCAGGATCAGTCGCGCTGTAGAAGCTGATTTCCGATAGTTCCGTGTGGCCTCGCATAAGGGGGTTTCATAACCATGAATAGAACAATGTAAAACGGATGTCTCGAATTCCACTTGATCATCCAGCGTATCTAGTGAGAACTTCGGAAGTATGCGTTTGGAGTGTATGGACACAACATCAATTCCGAAGATGATGGCGCTCTGCGATGACACGAAATGTGGTCTGTGTGGTTCGGTTGAGTTGGTTTACCAGTGACAGGATATAAGACATTAGGAGACATTTGCGAAACCTAGAATTACCAGACAATCTTCTCAGAGTCATTGATTTCAGGAAAATATTTCGAGTCCAACGAACAGTGGGAACCGGAAGGGTTGGTGTCTCAAAGAAATAATTGGAAATATGCTAAACCTAGGCAGAAACATCGGAAGCGGAACCCAAAGTACCTGGGGAATCAATGATATTCTACTCCATAAGTTCATCTGCGACCACCAAAAAGTAAAGTTCTAGATCTTGGTCCACACTACTGATAAAGTTTGTGAATAGTGTGGGGTCTGGTGGCCAGATTCTGCCTCCGCATCTGACAGAAGATGAAGCTTACCGAGGAAAAATTATGAAACGGCTTTGCAGTATCAGTTCATTGTTGATTATTCCAAGATTATCGAGGAACGTTCAAGTGGAAGCTCTGGAATGCTCATTTTTCAAAAACTCTGAGCAGATGAGATGTTTACTTTCAAGTCCAATGGCTTGTATTTACTTAGTTTGTGCTTGCTAGCATATAACTTCGCAGTGGAGGGCTTTTACTGGTACATGAACTTTATGTTATTCTACCATTAATAGCTGTTCGGTTCGCTAGACCTAGATCCCAAAGTTTTACGATTGTTTTGTACGTCACGTGAGAGAGGAGGTGCTAGAGTCACTATGTGGTGGACTACGGTTTTCTTAGTGCCTTCTCTTTGACCGTGAATCCGAGTTCCGATAGGCGCCTGTTAGCTTGATTCGCTTAGCCAAACCAGGAAGCCGGGTTATCGAATCCCTGAGGTTTGGTCAGATGCGCACATTTGATGATTCTAAATATGGATGATAAGCTTAACAGTGCTTCTCAGATTTTCAGCATAGATTGCCTCAGCTTACAGGACGGAATCTCCACCTGAACAGACGCTACTCACATCTTTTATCAGTAGTATACACCACCGCACTGGTAGGATGTTGACCGACTCTCAGGCCTAGTGTGCTAAACCTTGATGTTGCCGTTCGTTAATTCTCGATTTTCTTCTCGACAAGTGAGACAAAACCTCTAGTCATGCGAACGAGGATGAACATGAAAACCTGAAGCAGAAGCTGAACTATTGAGAAGCTTCATTCCACAACTTAGTCTACACAGTAGCTAACAAGTACAAAGAATGCCAGTCAGATCTACTAAATTGATGGGTCACTCGCACTTGGTAATATCTGATGTCAGTGGTAGGCAAAAGTTATTTTGATTACTCAGAATTCATATTTTCTCAATTCGTTTGGACAGTACTCCATGTGTCTTGACTCAGTAAATCCGTATTCAAATGCGTAGCGCTTGGCTCGAGTTTCGACTTCATTGAAGCTCATTAGTGGTGCATACCTTTGATCCTATCGGAGTTCAAACTCCGTACATCTGTACTGCAAGACGAGCGCCGTAGCGCGACTCCACTAACCCACTGTGGACATACCTGAGTTAACACGTCCAATGAGGAGAAAGTGTTCACAGTTGCGCAATGTGATCGTCTAGTGATTTCTACTGTAGTTTGGACTCATGGGAATTGTTGAGTCAAGACAGGAGGGAAACCGTTCAAGCAAGGCTGGTGTCAATACATATTCTACAAATCCAGCAAACATCCAGAGCCACTCGGGTTTCGATCCGTCTTTTCCGGTCTTTCCGAGGTCGTCGAAAGATTTCAGTCTACGCTAACTATTAGGGAAACCAGCTCCGAGCGTAACTGTACTATATAACTACCAATGGAATAATGGATTTCGTTGTGACTGATTTAACCGGTTGTTCCTCAGTTGGCCTTGACAGTTGAGTTCTATTTTTAGTACCATTTTTGGCCCGCCTAGAACTTTCCACGTAAGTTTTACAAACAGTTCGTTTTCGGCTGCACATCACACGCCGGGTTGTGTTAGTACCATTTTTGGCCCGCCTAGAACTTTCCACGTAAGTTTTACAAACAGTCCGTTTTCGGCTGCACATCACACGCCGGGTTGTGTCATTGATCAATAGATCAGCTGATTCGCACACTTATTGGCTTTCTTGTTTGGCTAAACGTATCAGACTACCAAGCGGCTATCCGGACTCGGGTTCACGGGGTTTGGAAGGCATTGGGAATAGTGCGATCCACAACTCTAACAGGGATCCGCGTTTATCGTGCGCATGAACTTCAGACGTGAGAATAAGCAATTGTTTTCAACAAACTTAGGTGGATTACATGTAATGTCAAATGGTCATTAACGCGTTGAACTTTCGAGGATACCACATCCCATCAATAAATTTGTTCGCGACACGTCACAATTCTGCAAATGTATGCAACTGCTTCGATCTGTTCGACCTTTGGATTCGACTCCAAAGATTTCTCGAATTCGGCTTCCAGAATACCCTACTTCTTTGTGCGGCGGATAAACTCTTCCAGGACGATAATACAGTAAAGTCGATGCAACTACCGTGAATCTAGATAGACTGTCTAAATGTCCCATGATGTTC
The DNA here is from genome assembly GCF_000715545.1 of Opisthorchis viverrini. Lineage (NCBI taxonomy): Eukaryota > Metazoa > Platyhelminthes > Trematoda > Opisthorchiida > Opisthorchiidae > Opisthorchis > Opisthorchis viverrini. The sequence goes on along the minus strand of NW_008752213.1, from coordinate 181,725 downwards.
CGTTTACTTTCTACCTATCAGAGAGTAGGTTTGGATAAAAAGTAATCTAGCTAACTGGTTACATCAATACAGGCCATTTGACTGAGGATTTAGTACAAAACGCGTTTCTCTAACCAAGCTAATGTCTACGTTTGACACAGTCGGCACTTCTACGCGGAAGTCCTGAAAACAAATTTAAGAAACTTCCTGATACGGAAACACTGACGCCCGAGTTTTCTTGTTAGCTTGAGGCAAATTACGGAAAAATAAGCAATGCTACCATTTTTCTTTCAAGTAACCAGGTTGTTGCTCGTTTTGCACTTGAGATGAAGGTCACTGATAGGCTCGTAAACCATCGGGAAGCAGCATCGTTTGGATTAAACTGCGCTGTCATCAGACTAGTGTTGACCAGTGCAACCGGACGAATAAAGTACGAAGTGGTGCGGTTGCACTCAGTGTTGTCAATGCAGATCACTGAAGCATTTCGGTCACACTCAAAGACTGATGTACCTAACTGGCCAAGAGACGCAAATTCACGCGAATAAGCGCTTGAAAAAGGCCTGATCCTCCTACTGCCTGTTGCAACCTAGTCGAAGTAATCATTCACGTTCTCCACCCAGGAAGATTCTGGTGAATCTAGGTGGAATTGTCATCATCAGGACATTACAACAGAAGTTGTCAAAGAAAACATTAAGTACACCCGAGACAGTCATTCACTGTGTTCAGTTTTACAACCTTTTTGGATGTGGCAGACCTTGTATGCAACCGCGATAATCCACGATAAGACGCTTTAGAAATGCAATACTTAAAAAGGCAATAAAAGTGAGAGTTGTAATAATAACAACGTAAAGCAATAAAAGCCAGGCCATCCACCTATTTGTTCAGCTAAGCGACAAAGCTAATGACCAAAGTTGTTGACGCCGAATGGACAACCGGCTCAGCATTAGAGGTGAACAGAGTGCCCATGACATTCTTAAGTAGCCGTGGGTGTTTTTCCCAGCCTTTCGGTCTGCGAACGATATGTTACGTCCCACTATCTCATGAAACGTCTACTGCAGTGGCATACGCTTTCATCAGTGTGATCAATAAAAGCCTCGTGGACTGAGAATCTGGATCGCTGGAATCTCTTTATAATATCTCAAGGAATTCTTTCTAGAAGAGTGGCTATCGTTTTCGTCTCTTCTGGATACAATCCACGGTGCAAAAGTACTAACCCGCTTCATCGATCTTTAATGGTCTGGTCACCGACCGCAGTTTTCTCACTCCACCAACTGTATCACCGGCTATGTCCATAGGATCTGAACATAAGAAAGAGAGATTTTGAATCTGCTGTATGGACTAACGGTATCAGAAGGACGCGATGAGTCCGCGCGGCTATGCTAACTGCAGATCCAGGTTCACCTGAGCGCCAGAATCAGAAAGGTACAGCTAAACTGAATGCATTCCACACAACAGAGTCCCCATAACTTGATGCGTGGCACATGAGATTCTCTCCTGTTTCTATAGAGGAGAATGTCGGTAGCTCAGGTAGTGTAGATGGTCGTTGGCTTGTTCGCTGAGCTGGGCAATTTGGTTGCAAACGTTTCATCACCAATCGAGGTGAAATCATCAGTGCGTAGTAGTGCGTAGCGGCACAACCACTAACCCACCGCTACGCACAACTACGCACTGATGATGTCACCTCGATTGGTGATGAAACGTTTGCAACCAAATTGCCCAGCTCAGTGAACAAGCCAACGATTCTCTCCTTCTTTGGAAACCAGAGTACAGAACATGGTCGGAAATCGCCTTTTTATCAACAGAGGTTGACGTAAACCCTGTTTCTGAAAACCATTCTTCACCTTATTTTCCATTACTTGTTGTGCACGATGGCTTCCGTAAACACACATTCTCACACCCAGTATTGGGTTCTGACATGCTTCATTCACCTGGGGAACGCTCAGGTGGTGAACTCACATGTGAGTATAATGGAAGGAGACATCCTCAGAGGATATCTGAGAACTGACTCATCCTCAAATTCCACGAAACCCTTTGATTGTTTATTCGTTTGTTCGTCTATCTCTTTGTTTGTTGGTTTGTTTGTTTCTTTATCTCCTTATCCCTTTGCCGCCTTAGGCCTGCGATCCACAAAATACCGACTGAGTGCTAAGCAAAGCAGAAAACAGGGGACACAAACATAATCATGATACCTGAAGATCACTGTAATGGGGGTCCCTAGGACTAATAATTCAACAAGCATTCCACTCCCTACCTCAGAAATGTTGATGCGACGGGATAACGGTGTAAGCTGGAGCATTTAGACAGAATCATTACAACCATTAACATCAGCATCAGCATCAACACCAAAAGCACCAGCAACACCGTCATCATCACCATCATAACAACATCACCGTCAAAACCATCATAATCAACATATCAACAGCATCAACATCATCATCATCATCATCATCATCATCATCATCATCATCATCATCATCATCATCATCATCATCATCATCATCATCATCATCATCATTATACTCATGCTC
>NW_008752213.1:171718-176718 GCF_000715545.1 Opisthorchis viverrini | reverse complement strand
ATCCTCTTCCTCATCCTCATCCTCATCCTCATCCTCTTCCTCATCCTCATCCTCATCCTCATCCTCTTCCTCATCCTCATCCTCATCCTCATCCTCTTCCTCATCCTCATCCTCATCCTCATCCTCTTCCTCATCCTCATCCTCATCCTCATCCTCTTCCTCATCCTCATCCTCATCCTCATCCTCTTCCTCATCCTCATCCTCATCCTCATCCTCTTCCTCATCCTCATCCTCATCCTCATCCTCTTCCTCATCCTCATCCTCATCCTCATCCTCTTCCTCATCCTCATCCTCATCCTCATCCTCTTCCTCATCCTCATCCTCATCCTCATCCTGATCCTCATCCTCATCATCATCATCATTCTCAAACAAATCCTCATCCTCATACACATCCCCATCCAAATCACCATCGTCATCATCCTCATCCTTATCCATATATACTTCCTCATCCNTCATCCTCACCATCATCATCATCATCATCATTTTCGTCAACATGATTTTCATCATCATAATCACCATCATCATCGTCAAGATCATGATCAACCTCCCCATCCTGCTCCTGATCCACATCCTCATACTCGTCGTCAACCTCATACTCATTCTCATCGTCATCCTCATTCTCATCATCAACATCATCATCATCCTCATCCTCATCCCCATCCTCATCCTCATCATCAGGCTCGAATTGCTTCTCATCCAAATTCTCATCCTCAAACTTTTCCTCATCCATTTCCTGATCGATATTATCAACGTCATCATCATCATCATCATGATCATCATCATCATCATGATCATCATCATCATCATGATCATCATCATCATCATGATCATCATCATCATCATGATCATCATCATCATCATGATCATCATCATCATCATGATCATCATCATCATCATCATCATCAACATCATCATCATCCTCATCCTCATCCATATTCTCATGCTCTTCATCATCATCATCATCATCATCATCATCATCATCATCATCATCATCATCATCATCATCATCATCATCATTAACATCATTATCACCATGATCACAATGATCATCAACATCATCATCAACATCATCATCAAGATCAACATAATCAACATCATCTTCAATATCATCATCACCGCTAGCGTTATCCTCGTCCTCATTCTCATTCTCATCCTCATCCTCAACCTGATCCTCATCCTCTTTCACATCCTCATTCTCATCCTAATACTCATCCTCATCGTCATTCTCATCCTCATGAATATCATCATCCTCATTCTCAATCTCATCCTTGTACTCAAACTCATACACATCGTAATCCTCATCCTCATCATCATCATCCTTATCATCATCATCACCACCATGAACATCATCATCGTGATCATCATCATCATCCTCATCCTCATCCTCATCCTGATCCTCATCCTCATCATCATCATCATTCTCAAACAAATCCTCATCCTCATACACATCCCCATCCAAATCATCATCGTCATCATCCTCATCCTTATCCATATATACTTCCTCATCCTCATTCTCATCCTCATTCTCATCCTCAACCTCATCCTCATCCTCATCGTCATCGTCGTCCACATACTCAACCTCATCTTCATCCTCATCCTCATGATCATCATCATCCTCATCCTCGTCCTAATCATCATCCTCATCCTCAACATCATCCTCATCATCATCGTCATCCTCATCCCCATCCTCATCCTCGTACTCATAATCATTACCGAACTCATCATTATCATCATCATCATCATCATCGGCATAATTACAATCATCAAAATCATCATTATCATCATCAGCAAAATCATCATCATCATCATCATCATCATCGCCATCATCTCCATCGTCATCATCATCATCACCAATATCCACATCCTCATTCCCAATCGCATCCTCATCCCCGTCCTTATCTATATCCTCATAGTCATCCTCATCATCATCCAAATCGTCATCCTCATCCACATCATCATCATCCTCAATCTCCTCCTCATCATCATCCTGGAACTCCTCCTCATCCTAATTCTAATCCTCATTATTTTCCTCATCCATTTCCTGATCGACAATATCAACCTCATCATCATCATGATCATCATCATGATCATGATCAAAATAATCATCAAAATCATCATCAACATCATCATCAATATCATCATCGTCATCATCCTCATCATTAACCTCATTCTCGTCCTCATCTTCATTCTCATCCTCAACCTAATTCTGACACTCATCCTCATCCTCTTTCATTTTCACATCTTCTACATCATCATCATCACCATTATCACCATCATCATGCTCATCATAATCATCATCATCATCATCATCATCTTCATCAACATGATTAACATCATCATCATCATCATCATCATCATCATCATCATTATCATGATCCTCATCATCATCAACATCCACATCCTCGTCCTCATCATCATCGTCGTCATCATCATCATCATCATCATCATTTTCATCATCATCATCCTCATCCACATCATCATCACCATCCTCATATACCTTCTCATCCGCATCCTCACCGCATCCTCATCCTCATCATCATCTTCGTTCTCATCCTAATCCTCATCCTCATCCTCATTCTCATCCCCATCCTCGTCCACATCCTCATACACATCCTCATCCTCATCATCATCATTATCAGCAACACCATCATCAGGATGATCATCATCATCATCATCATCATCATCATCGTCATCAAAATCATCTTCATAATCATCATCGTCATCCTCATCCTAATCATCATCCTCATCCACATCCTCATCCACATCCACATGCTCTTCCTCATCCTTATTCTCAAACTAATCCTCGTCATCATCCTCATCCAAATTCACGTTCACACCCTCATCCTCAACATCACCAATATCATTATCATCATGATCATAAACAACAACAACATCAACATCATGATCATCAACATATTCATCGTCATCTTCCTCACCGTCATCATCATCCTCATCCTCATCAAAATCCTCACACTCATCCTCATCCTCAACGTCAAACTCATCCTCATCATCGTGCTCATCCACATCCTCAAACTCATCCTTATCCTGAACCTCATCCACATCCTCATCCTGATACACATCCTCGACCTCATCCTCACCCGATTCTCATCCTAATCCTCATCCTCATACTCATTTTCATTCTCTTCATCATCCTCCTCATCATCATCATCACCATCCTCATTATCATCACCATCATCATCATCATAATCATTTTCATCAACATGTTTATCATCATCATCATCATCGTCAAAATCATCATCAACATCCCCATTCTCATCCTCATCGACGTCCTCATACTCGTCGTCAAACTCATACTCATTCTGATCGTCATCCTCATTCTCATTATCATCATCGTTATCATCATCATCATCATTACCATCATCCTCATTATCATCCTCGAAGTCCTCATCCCAATTCTAATCCTCATTCATTTCCTCATCCATTACCTGATCGACGTTATCAACGTCATCATCATCATCATCATCATCCTCAATCTCATCCTCATCATCATCCTCGAAATCCTCCTCATACTAATTCTCATCCACATTCTTTTCCTCATCCATTTCCTCATCGACATTATCAACGTCATCATCATCATCATCTTCATCAACATCATCAACATCATCATCATCATCATCATCATCATCATCTTCATAATCATCATCATCATCCTCATCGTATTCATTATCCTCATCCTCATCCTCTTCCACATCCACGTGCTCATCCTCATCCTCATTCTCAAACTAATCCTCATCATCATCCTCATCCACATTCACGTACACACCCTCATCCTCATCATCACCAATATCATTAACATCATCAACATCATCAACAACATCATCAACATCACGATCCTCATCATATTCAAAGTCATCTTCCTCATCCTCATCCTCATCGTCAAACTCATCCTCATCCTCAATCTCATCCTAATACTGATCCTCATCCTCATCATCATCATCATCCTCATTTTCCTCATCACATACATCATGATCATCATCATCCTCATCATCCTCATCATCATACTCAAAATATTCCTCATCCTCATACATATCCCCATCCACATCATCATCGTTATCATCCTCATCCCCATCCTCATCCATATCCTTATATTCATTCTCATCCTCATTCTCATTCTCATTCTCATCCTGAACCTCATCCACATCATCATCATTATCATGGTCATGAGCGTCTTCATCATCATCATCATCATCATCACCATCAACATCATCACCATCCTCATCCTCATCCACATCCTCATCATCATCCTCATTATCCTCATCACATTCATGATCATGCTCATCATCCTCATCCTCATCATCATACTCAAAATAATCCTCACCCTCAAACATATCCCCATCCACATCATCATCATTATCATCCTCATCCCCATCCTCATCCGTATCCATATATTCATTCTCATCCTCATTATTACCATCCTCACCATCATCACCACCATAATTACAATCATCAACATTATCATCATCATCATAACCAAAATCATCATCATCATCAACATCATCATCACCATCGTCATCTTCACCATGATCATCATTATTATCATCACCAAATCACCATCATCATCCTCATCCCCATCCGCATCATCACCCTCATCCTTATCCTCATCCTCATCCTCAACGTCATCCTCAGCATTATCCCCGTCATCATCCCCACCCTCATCAACATCCGAATCCTCATCCTTATCCTCATCCTCAACCTAATCGTCATTCTCATCCTCATTCTCATCTTCATCCTCTGGCTAATCCTCATCCATATAATCATTATTACCATCATCATCATCGTGATCATCATCATCATCATCAACTTCATCATCATTATCATCACCATTGTCTTCATCATCATCATACTCAATCTCATCCGCATCCTCACCGCATCCTCATCCTCATTATCATCCTCGTCCTCATCCTCAACCTCATGCACATCCTCATCCTCATTCTCGTCCTAATCCTCATCCTAATCCTCATCATTTTTATCATCATTAT
>NW_008752213.1:169878-171420 GCF_000715545.1 Opisthorchis viverrini | reverse complement strand
TCATCAACATCATCATCATCATCTTCATCATCATCCTCATCCTCATTCTCATCATATTCCTCATCCTCACCCTAATCCTCCTCCTAAAGCTCATCCTCATCCTCATTTTCATCCTCATTCAGTTCATCATCCTAGTCCTAATACTCGACTTCATCCTCATTCTCATCCTCATCCACATCGTCATCCTCATCCTCATCCGCATCCTCATGCTCATTCTCATCCTCATTCTCATTCTCATCCTCAACCTAATCCTCATCATCGTCACGATGATCATTATCATCATCATCATTATCATTATTAAAATCATCGGCATCATCATCCACATCCCCACCAACATCGTCGTCATCATCATCATTATCAACATCATCATCATCCTCATCCTCTTCCTCAGTATCATGCTCATCCTCATTATCATCTTCATTCTCATCCCTGTCCTCATCCACAACCTGATCCTCATCCTCATCCTCATTATCGCACTCATCCTCATGCTCAACCTGATCCTCATTCTATTCCTCAACATAGTCCACACCATCTTCCTCATCCTCATCCTAATCCTAATCCACATTCTCATCTTCATCCTCATCCTATTCCTCATCCTCATTCTCATCCTCATCCTCATCCACATCCACATACTCAACCTCATTCTGCTCCACATCTTCATCCTCATTCTCATCCTCAACATCATCCTCATCATCATTCTCATCCTGATGCTCATCCTCATTCTCATACTCATGCTTCTCTTTATTCTCATCCTCATCCCCATCATCAACCTCATCCTCATCCTCATCCTAATACTCATCCTCTCCCTCATTCTCATCCTTATCCTCATCCTCATCGTCATCGTCGTCCTCATCCAAATCCTCATCCCCATATTCAATAAAATCCTCAGCCCAACCTGAATACTCATACTCATCGTAATCCGCATCCATATCCTCATCCTCATCATCATCCTCATTCTCATCCTCATCCTCATACTCATCCACATTCTCCTCCTCATCCCAATCTTCATCCTAATCATCATAATCTTCCTCATCCTCATACTCATCCTTATCCTATTCCTCATCCTAATCCGCATCCTAATCCTCATCCTCATCCTCATGCTCATACTTATCCTCATCCTCATCCTATTCCTCATCCACTTCCTCATCCTCATCCTATTCCTCATCTTCATCCTCATGCTCATTCTCACATTCATCGTCATCCCAATCCTCATCATGATCCTCATCCTCATCCTCATACTCATTCTCATCCTCATTCTCATACTCAACCTAATCCTCACCCTCAACATTATTATCATCGTCATCATTAACGTCATCACCATCATCGCCACCGTCATCTTCATCATCATTCTCATCCGCATTCTCATCCTCACCCTCATCCACATCCTCATCTTCAACGCATCCTAATCCTAATCATCATCCTCAACTTCATCCGCATTCTCATCCTCACCTTAATCCTTATCCCCTCCCTCACCCTCATCCTCATCCTCATTGTCATGCTAATCCTCATCCTACTCCTCCTCGTCATCATCATCATCAATAT
>NW_008752213.1:167451-169633 GCF_000715545.1 Opisthorchis viverrini | reverse complement strand
TTCCTCATCTTCATCCTCATGCTCATTCTCACAATCATCGTCATCCCAATCCTCATCATGATCCTCATCCTCATCCTCATACTCATTCTCATCCTCATTCTCATACTCAACCTAAGCCTCACCCTCAACATTATTATCATCGTCATCATTAACGTCATCACCATCATCGCCACCATCATCTTCATCATCATTCTCATCCTCATTCTCATACTCAACCTAAGCCTCACCCTCAACATTATCATCATCGTCATCATTAACGTCATCATCATCATCGCCACCATCATCTTCATCATCATTCTCATCCTCATTCTCATACTCAACCTAAGCCTCACCCTCAACATTATCATCATCGTCATCATTAACGTCATCATCATCATCGCCACCATCATCTTCATCATCATTCTCATCCTCATTCTCATACTCAACCTAAGCCTCACCCTCAACATTATCATCATCGTCATCATTAACGTCATCATCATCATCGCCACCATCATCTTCATCATCATTCTCATCCTCATTCTCATACTCAACCTAAGCCTCACCCTCAACATTATCATCATCGTCATCATTAACGTCATCATCATCATCGCCACCATCATCTTCATCATCATTCTCATCCTCATTCTCATACTCAACCTAAGCCTCACCCTCAACATTATCATCATCATCATCATCATCATTTTCCACATCATCATGATCCTCTTCAACAAAATCATCAAATTCATCATCATCATCATTATCATCCTCATCACCATCATCATCAACATCATCATTATTTTCATGCTCGCCTTTATCCTCGACCTCATCTTCGTCCTCAACTCATACTCATTCTGATCCTCACACTCATCATCCACATCATCATCATCATTATCATCCTCATCCTCATCCTCATCCTCATCATCCTTATCCCCATCCGCATTCTCATCCTCATGCTCATCCTCATCGTCCTCATCCTCATTCTCATCCTATTCCTCATCCGCATCCTCGTCGCCCTCCTCATCCTCATCCTTATCCTCATCCTCATCTTCACCCTCATCATCATCCTCATTCTCATAATCATCCACATCATCATCGTCATGATCCTAATCGTCATTCTCATCCTCATCCTCATCGTAATACCACTCCTAATCCCCATTCTCGTCCTCATCCTCAAAATCATCATCATTTTCATCCTAATCCTCATCGTCATCCACATCCTAATCCTCATCCTAATCCTCATGCTCATTCTTATCCTCATCCTCATCCTTATCCTCATTCTCATCCTCATCCTCATCTACTTCAACATCCTGATCCTCATCCCATTCCACATCCACTTCCTCATCCTCGTACTCATTCTCATCCTCATCCGCATACTCATTCTCATCCACATTCTCATATTCATCCTCAACCTAATCCTCACCATCATCATAATCATCATTATCATCATCATCATCATCATCATCATCATTCTCACCATCATCATCATCATCATCATCCTCATTTTCATCCTAATCCGCATCCTCATCTGCGTACACATCCTAATCCTCATTGTCATCCCCATCCTCATTCTCATCCTCATTCTCATCCTCATCCTCATCCTCATCCTCATCCTCAGCCTCATCCTCATCCTCATCCTCATCCTCAGCCTCATCCTCATCCTCATCCTCATCCTCAGCCTCATCCTCATCCTTTCATCATCAAAATCCTCATCCTCATCCTCTTCCTCATCTTCATCCTCTTCCTCATCCTCATTCTCATCCTCATCCACATCATCATCGTCATTATCCTCATCGTCATCCCCATGCTCATCCTCATCATCATCCTCATCCTATTCCTCATGCTCCTCCTCATCCTCATCCTCATTCTATTCCTCATGCTCCTCCTCATCCTCATCCTCATCCTATTCCTCATCCTCATCCTCATTCTCATCGTAATCCTCATCCTCATCCTCATTCTCATCCTTATCGTCATCCTCATCCTCATCCTCATACTCATACTCATCCTCTTCCTCTTCCTCGTCCTCATTCTCATACTCATACTCATCCTCCTGCTCCTCCTAATCCTCATCATCATCATCATCCACATCATCATCTTCAACCACATCCTCATCCTCATCCTCATCCTAATCCTCATCCTCGTCATCATCATCTTCCTCATCGTCATCGTCATCCTCATCATCCTCATCCTCATCCTCATCCTCATC
>NW_008752213.1:138575-167337 GCF_000715545.1 Opisthorchis viverrini | reverse complement strand
ATCATCATCATCATCATCATCGTCATCATCATCATCATCATCATCATAATGATGATGATGATGATCATCATCATCATCATTATCATCATCTTTATCATCATCATTATTTTCATCATCATCATCATCATCATAATCATCATCACCATGATATCATCGTCTTCTTCTTCGTCATTTTCATCATCGCCGTGTTCTCCGTCAACGACATCTTCATTAACAACAACCGTTAACGAGAGGGCGCTGCGCTACACTTATCTGTGTCATATATCTAAGACTGAAATATTCAAGTTTATTCGGCAACTCTCCGTATCAGGATGAGAAAACGAGATTTAGTCTAGCAGAGGAATGGTCGAGACAACAGTGAACTCAAGCGGTGCGAGCTCGCCAACCAATGTACGGTCTAGGTTCAAAGTGCCAACTAGTTGTTAACTAGTGGTTCTAGACTATCGAAGTAAAGCTAAAATCAAGAGAATCGGGGAGAACCCGGGGGTTGTAAGTTATATCTTCAACTTTGCTGCAAGTCACAGGCCAAAATTAGGGTCACGTAATACTTTGCTAGCTAACAACATAAATCCAATCAGCTAAGTCACAAGAATTATGGCCAGTTTTTGGATAAATGTTTCACCACACATTCGACTTCCTAGTGTACTGGAATAGCGAATAGGTAGGTAGCGTTTTCGAGGTAAGTTGTGAGAATGTCTCCACTTGAAAGTGCCATAAACCGGTTATTGTCGCCTACACTCTATATGTTTCGAGTCGCCGTACAATGAAGTGACTGGTGGTGATACATGAAAACGTTTCAGGTATCCCACAATTGAGAAGTGATTTCTGGTCCTAACGATATTGCGTTCGCTGTAACATGCCTTCTTTGAATAGCAACAAACATTTTGTACTAGTTACCTGCTACGTTCATATCCAAAGCAAAGTTGGTTTTTCCTCCTTTTGCATTAGGTCCACGCGACATACCTAACCACACCTAGTTGTGTGTAAAAAGATACATCTACTGTCAGCACTCCGATCAATCTCGATCAAATCGGGACATTTGTGTCCAGGTCCTTCAAAATGCCGCACAAACAGCGCACCCAACGCGGCACCTGGAACAGCGAAGCGTAGCAGTTTCCTGCATCACCGGCCCACGTGCTTTTTACCTGGATATCAAGTCCTTGCTGAGAGGAGTGTACATTGAAAGTGCACTGAAATGATCACCCGCTGTGAGAAACATATACTCACGTGTTGGTGGGTATGTGCGGAAGTATAAAAATAAATGTGAACTACAGTTAGCCGACCCGAGTGATCGACCTATCCTCAAACTCTTTTGTTCGGGATGTTGCGAACGATTTCGATCCTGTTATTCCTTCTAATCTGTGGTGAGTTAAAGTCACACCGTCTGCGCACTTACAATCTACTATTCAATCATTTGCTTACACAAAGAGAGTATGCAGCTTAATCCAAGTGATAAGTTAACACACTATTAAGAAATTGGGTTCTTGGCACCTCAAGAGGGTTTATATTTATCTAGGATTAATCTATTGAACGAGTAATGTAGTAGTGAAAGACACCTACGAAGAAGTACCAAACTGCCCTTTTTAACGGTTCTGTAACTAAGGTACGAGTAGGAAGACATCACGGGGAAAGGGATACCCAACCTCTCTTAATGGTGGTCGAGGTCAATCAAATCGCAGCCGATTCGGAATGTTCTTGTGGACACTCATACACGTGGCCTCAGTTCGGATGTACCTCCCTAAGAATGTGTACGCATATGCGTACGTAGTTGTTAGTTGTACATAGTCTAGAGAGCAAAAGCACTGAACTAGATTTTTGTTCTAATTGGAGCTCAGTACCAGTGCCTACCCTCCGTCATGCCGGACTCCGGACGTCTTACCCGTAAGGCGAGTAAGTTACCACTCTTCCACGAACTCGCAGTAAAAGTATCTTGCTAAGTACGCCTGAAAAAGTGAACACGTTCACATATGAGTGATGTGCCCGGTTGGAGGACGCCTGGAAAGACGACTTTACTTGTTCCCTAAGACATCTACTCCCGACCATGCTAGGGAATTTAGAGCACAGCACACAATTCGGTTTCCAAATACTGATCTTTCTGTGTCTTGTTACCATTCCATCCAAAGACAACACGAGGATTGAGGCACTGTCCGGATGCTCAATTGTACACAAGAACGGTCAGTTGGGTTTGTACTACAGAACGTCCGGTCAGTAAGATCACGCATTAGCCAATGAGTCAGTGCAGAATATGTGAGCATTAAGGAGGTTTTGTGATAAGGGCGCCGGGAACTCAAGCGCCATCCATAAGTGCACGGCATGGTTTGTCTACAACGTCGTGTGTGCGTTTCATTGTATAGATACCGCACATTATCCAGCTAGCGTTCCATGAATGCCCAAGAATTGATGGAATGGAACGTCTTGGAACATATGTTTGGCATACCAAGTGTACGATAGTCATTTTCATCGTCTTTTCGTCTCATCTGAGCAGCGCATTCGGGTTCTATCCAGAACTCAAATGTTCGTAGCTCAGGTTGATCACCCGTGTTCGAATCCAAGTGTTCTACAACACGCTGAGACGATAATGTGTAGCTGTGTTGCCGAGTAGATCTGGTAGCATGAGGTACCGATTAGATCAGCGCTGAAACGTTCACTAAAAACCCGAAGATAAAAAAGCAATGCTACCGCCAGGCCTCCTTGAGTTTAGCGGCGTACGCAACGTTAAGATATGATACAATACAGTACAGCGTGACAGTGCGGTCCATTGTAGTGCATAGTGTAGTGCATAGTATAGTATAGATTCTATTAACAAAGAGGTCAGTCAAATGTATCCAGTCGAGCAGAAGAGCAGAATATGCTCACCGAATTTCACGCCGTATATGCAGCTAGTCATTGCATCAGGATCACAAAAACCTGGAGAGTGCTAGGAGAGCTTGTGTGCGCATATAATGAGCTTGAGTCTAGGATGTGCTTTTCGGACGGGACGTACGAAGACTTTCGGGGAAAAGTTATCTCTGATCACGGGTGGAATGTTTCCTTATTTGAGATGGATTTTGGACATTAATGTTCCCCGGGTAGAGGTCAGCTCGCAAAAATATTTAACAATCACTTATTTTGATTTGATATGATACTGGGTTGGATGAAGGTAACGTCTAAGGGCGAATTAAGGAAGGTTATAGAAAAATGCTGGTGAACAAATTGCTGTGAGGGCAAATGATGTCTTCTCAGGCATAGGAGAAGCGTTATCCCACTAACGCTTCCGTCTCCTAAGGCTGTATGTAAGTTAAAGTACTCCGCCGGTAGTCTTTGACTGCGCATTCTATCTTTCGAGACAACAAATGTCTGGGTTTTTTGGTTTTTCGCGGAATTCACTGGACTGAGCTGAAACCAGCGCGTGAAGAAGATACTGCTGCGCGACCTGGCTGCATTTGGGTCCGCACTAGACCCACGTTAAGAATGTATCATGAACCGACCGTGTCATAAAATTTGCCAGTGGTGCTGTTGAAGCAATCAACCCCGATCATCACGTCAAAAAGTTTGCACTTGACCGCACCACAACCAGCTTTTGAACTTCATCTATCTGAAAGTTACTCGGTGATACACGGCTCAGCTAAACCCAAGTAAAGGTGTCTAATGGGATCTGTTGCCCGCCGTGGAAGTTGTAGCCATTTATTTAGGGTTTCAGAATGTGCTCAGGTATGCAACTTCCCCACCTATTTGGCTTTCATATCTTACTTTGTTCGTGTTCACCGAAAGCAAGTAATTAGTTGCATCCATCTTATTTACAGCTGCAAACGCACAGACAAACTACCGGGGGGAGTGTAAGTTCATTTGTTGCTTTAAAGTGACTTGCATGCTCATGAGTTAATTTCTCCTTATATTTTAACTGATTCGTTTTGCCGTGGCTACTCGTGTAACGGTGGATACTACTGATGGGGGCATGCGAGTAGTATGTTCTCTCGTAAATCCGCTTCGCGTCCTTTGAAAAGTGAGATCTATTACGGAATTTGTGGAGTCGCACTTGCTTGCACTTGAGCAATAGTCAATGAATATCACGGAAAGTTCAGGAAGACGCTTTCAAGGAGAAGATTAATATTCAGTTTCTCTAAAAAGGATGCAAATGAGAGTTTTGCTTCCCTGTCTAATAGTCTGCAACTGTTTACTTGGCGTTTCCCAGCGACTCAGCGGTGAAGGCTTTCTTTCTTTCACTCGTATAGTAAAAATCTTGGTCGGAATTTTCAAAAAATTTCTCTCAGACCTGAAAAATACTTCAAGTAACTTTACAGCAAAGAAAGACTGACGGTGAGCCTCCGGAGGACCAAAATAACATATCATCACGGAAATACCGTAAGGAAAAATGACATATCTTCTCGTGATCCATCACCGCTGCGGCTGAAGTATCAAATTCGAACGTACCATGTTTTCAATTACTAAACAGTCCTTCGAGAAACTCGCTCGTTTAGCGCTGAGCCTATAGACTGAAGATTACGGAGCACATCCGCTGGTCATATCCCTTGGGAAACATTTGCTCTCCTACGCTTTCATTCGCTCAGCTAATCCACTTCAGTTGTATAACTTTATACATTCACGTTATACTACTGAGGACATTCGGTTTTTGGGGTGAACCCTAGTTTCATCTATCGCTAACCGGGCGCACCTCAGTAACCATTGACCGATTATTTGCACATCCGATGTATAGAGTGCTTTTTTCAAACAAAAAGATGATCACTCTGCTATCGCACTTCCAGCAGCTTGTCTGTCGAAGATCACACTCTATGTTGAATGCTGACCCAGTACGATCGATCTGTTCTACATCTGACTGTGGTGTTGATTCAGGTCTGGTGGTGTGGCCTCATGTGCTCTACAACGTTGGATTTCCTGTTCGACTACTTTAGAAGGGCTATTGGTTTGCTGCAAGGGCTTTTTTGGGTGGCGTGAAATATCAACGAGCGTACTTGTCGACTTTGTTTTCCTCAGGCTAAGTGATGCTGTTGTGACTTCGCCCTGAGGACTTCGGTGAATGTGCGACGTACTTATAATCTTTCCTATCTAAGGTCAGTATCCAAACTCATCCTTTTGCTGCATGTTTCCCGACATCGCCTTTCTATCACACAGTTTGACCCAATGGCTTTTATCTAGAAAAATTATGGATAGCTTGGCGCCTGTGCACGGGATCAGTCACGGATGGTTCAAGTGGAGCCTAATGTGGTGCTCAGCAAAATTCCTTACCACTGAGGCGAACCCAAGCCGCCGAGTGTCGCAAGCCATCAGTCGGCCTGACGTAACCATTAGCACCTTTTTATCTGTCTATCATCAAGAAACTGATACCACCCATCAATTTCTCCAAGTTTTGGCATAATACCAAGGCTTCCAGAAGCACGGCATTACCCTCCTGGTGTTGAACACGCCACTTCCAATCCAGGGATTGGCGTTTCCCAGCGACTCAGCGGTGAAGGCCTTCTTTCTTTCACTCGTATAGTAAAAATCTTGGTCGGAATTTTCAAAAAATTTCTCTCAGACCTGAAAAATACTTCAAGTAACTTTACAGCAAAGAAAGACTGACGGTGAGCCTCCGGAGGACCAAAATAACATATCATCACGGAAATACCGTAAGGAAAAATGACATATCTTCTCGTGATCCATCACCGCTGCGGCTGAAGTATCAAATTCGAACGTACCATGTTTTCAATTACTAAACAGTCCTTCGAGAAACTCGCTCGTTTAGCGCTGAGCCTATAGACTGAAGATTACGGAGCACATCCGCTGGTCATATCCCTTGGGAAACATTTGCTCTCCTACGCTTTCATTCGCTCAGCTAATCCACTTCAGTTGTATAACTTTATACATTCACGTTATACTACTGAGGACATTCGGTTTTTGGGGTGAACCCTAGTTTCATCTATCGCTAACCGGGCGCACCTCAGTAACCATTGACCGATTATTTGCACATCCGATGTATAGAGTGCTTTTTTCAAACAAAAAGATGATCACTCTGCTATCGCACTTCCAGCAGCTTGTCTGTCGAAGATCACACTCTATGTTGAATGCTGACCCAGTACGATCGATCTGTTCTACATCTGACTGTGGTGTTGATTCAGGTCTGGTGGTGTGGCCTCATGTGCTCTACAACGTTGGATTTCCTGTTCGACTACTTTAGAAGGGCTATTGGTTTGCTGCAAGGGCTTTTTTGGGTGGCGTGAAATATCAACGAGCGTACTTGTCGACTTTGTTTTCCTCAGGCTAAGTGATGCTGTTGTGACTTCGCCCTGAGGACTTCGGTGAATGTGCGACGTACTTATAATCTTTCCTATCTAAGGTCAGTATCCAAACTCATCCTTTTGCTGCATGTTTCCCGACATCGCCTTTCTATCACACAGTTTGACCCAATGGCTTTTATCTAGAAAAATTATGGATAGCTTGGCGCCTGTGCACGGGATCAGTCACGGATGGTTCAAGTGGAGCCTAATGTGGTGCTCAGCAAAATTCCTTACCACTGAGGCGAACCCAAGCCGCCGAGTGTCGCAAGCCATCAGTCGGCCTGACGTAACCATTAGCACCTTTTTATCTGTCTATCATCAAGAAACTGATACCACCCATCAATTTCTCCAAGTTTTGGCATAATACCAAGGCTTCCAGAAGCACGGCATTACACTCCTGGTGTTGAACACGCCACTTCCAATCCAGGGAGGTGCATCCGAGATCGTGGAGCATTTTACATACCTTGGACGTTGTATTAGTTCTGATTGTAGTGTGACAGATGAGGTCAATGCACGAATCTGCATTCGTTCGCTAATTTGAGACACCTAGGGCCTCAGAGTGGTTCACTCCTCAATCTCAAGAGATGTGTGTATCAAGCTACAGTACGGGCTGTTTTGTTGTATGACTGTGAGACTTGACCTATTTGAGCAGCGGAACTGATATGTCTTCAGTTGTTCGACGATCGTTGTCTCAGAACCATAGCTCGAATGGGTTGATGTCGGCGAATCCGTAACGAGGCAATTTGAAAGCAAGTTTTCGCTTGTGCAGCGGGCAGTTCCATTGAAGAATGTATCCAGCACCAGAAGCTGCGTTGGTTAAGACATGTGTTGTGTATGCTTAGCCATCGTTTGCCGAAGACATTGCTGTTTTTCATGCTCTATTTAGAGTGGCGGAAGCAGAGGTGGCCAACCCTCGACCTGGCAGAAGGGTATGAGGGAGATTACGAAAAGTTTGGGTGCTGTCGGTGCTACTCGCCTTCCAGGATGGGGACCGCGTGATCCCCACTGCACCTGGTCGGAGACGCTCTAAGATGTGGCTGCCAACCGATGTCAGTGGCATTCTTGTTGCCAGTTTCTATCCAGATTGCCTGAGGAGTGAATGTCTGGAGGTGTAGGCACTTCGAAATAATTATGGTGGGTTGGCACTAAGTCCTCCCCGCCGTCCATTTTTATTCTTTTCCAAAATTAGGCCTTCAAATAAATCATGTTTGTGCGGCATCGAAGCATCACTTTTGAACAGTGATGTCATGCTGCGGGTGATGACGATGATGATGATGATGAAGTCTTTCTCAGTATCGTGTGGTACAAGTATTACGGGGGGCCACCTGTTGGCACATCGTGAAAACACCATTGGACAGCCTGTGGTTACAAACACCAAATTTGAGGTGACAATATCTGACAGGTGGTCATTATAAAGTGGACAAATTTTGAGAGATTAGATGTTGGAATGTTTCTCCATTTCCCGCATGGTTTTTCAAACTGATTTACGCTGGAAATACACTCCTAATTTTAGGAAAGGCTGTAGCCTAGCTTGATTTGACATGAGTTGGGGGAAGCTTACGAGACCGTATTTCTGAATTCGGCATTTTCATGCGTTGATTCTTAGCCATAGCTATATGAATGGGAAATCAATGGATATGACAACTTTTCAATTTCCATGCACCAGTTTTCAGGACGTATCACTCTAGCATCTACTTTCTGTAGCAGGGACTTTAGTTAGTGAAAAAATGTCCACAACTTGTCTTCCTATCAGAAGTCTACCCAACGGCGGTTCCCTTTCCTTCTCTTCCCTGTAGACTTAGTGACCAAGGATCCAGACGACACAGCGGTTGAGCTGCAGACCGGAATATTTGTACTTCGGGCGGTTTGATGACCAGGCATAGAAACGTTGTTACAGCTGAACGATTCTTATCTATTTTACAGAGGGATAGTAGATGTTTCCTTATTAACCACCCTTCCCATATTTGTTTCAGCTGCTCCTGCGTCCGGGCTCATCGAAGATTGTAAGTTCTTGTCTGTCTGCTTCATTTTTATTCAAGTCAACCTGTATTTGTGCAGTTACCTGACTTAATTTTGTATCTAACTGCTGTCCCCCTTCAAAGCCTTGGTGTCGGAAAAAGATTCGCCAACAAACAACGCAACAGCTTAGTTACAAACAAGCGAGTGCATTAATTATAAGGGGCAACGGGCTATTTAAAGGGTGCCGTTGACATTGATTCAGGCTGTCTGATCGGCGTTTAGTGAACATGTATCATCATCGACCGTGCTTCTATGAAGCACCTGAACACTTATCACAGTCGGTCATGATTATATGGCGTGCTTGAACGCGCGTCGGTTATTGATGAATTAATTGATTGACGGAATGACTGAACTGGATGCTTTCCGACTTCCCACTTGAGATTTTGGTGGGGTTTCTGGGTCCCGGTATCTTTCGGGCATTCTGTGATTATTTTCAGCAATCCGACCTTCCTGACATTTCTGTTGGGTGAGGTTTACACGTTACGCTTACTCAATCACGCTGATGACATCCCACTAGAATGTGATGTTCCACTGCTTTCCCTGAATTTCTGTCTGCCCCAGGGACGTGAAGCTATTCTACATCCAGTAACCGCTCCTTTTACCTCCATCTCTTAATAGGGCAGAAGTTACTGGTCACACTACCCCTGATGTTGAGTATACGGTGGGCCTTCTCCTGGGAGAGGACCAAAAAGACCTTGGTTTCTAATGCACTCGGTTTGGGGAATAACTGCACAGTTTTCAGTGTTCCCGGGAAGAAGTAATTTTACTGACAAGATTGACCGAAACTCAAGGAATGAATTATATCCAATGAGACGCAAGAACAGGAAGACCCGTCGTGCGTAATCGAAGGGTTTTGCGGGACCTTATCGTGTCAAAAACACGCAACATTATGAAGAGTGCATTTAAGTGTATAAGCTGTTCCCTTGTTCCTTTGTGTCCTCATTACCTTAAACGTGATATGGCCAGGCTGCTGGAGGCACACCTTGACGATAAACTTCCCCTGATAGAACTGGAAGCATCTATGATACTGACAACGGGATGGTAAACTAATGACGAATACCTTGAAAGCAAAGTGGTTACTTTTTATCCCGTCTCCTTTTCGAACTCTTTCACTACTGAAATTTCTACTATTCAAACAAAACCAGTCTATGCTGGAAAGCCCAAAAAAATTGTGCGACCGCCTTATCCTTATCGGTAACCATCGCCAATGCACATCTAACAAAACTTCATAATGAACCCACGACCTCCCGTCCAGAAGTTCGATCACAACCTTTCAGCAATGAGTAGTGATCAAAGCGTGATTAACTGGCACCCAGATTCACGACACGTGGTCACGTGTTCAACGGAGGTTGTGGGGTTAAAATCCATCTGGAGATTAGTGGGTTGTGCATTGTTGATAATTCCTAACAAGGATATGAAATATGCATAACATTTCATTTACAACACGAGAACTCTCCTCATACCCGTATACAACCAGTGCTTTACAAAAAAAATTAAATTTTAAATAGGGCCGAAACTAATCTCTTCTGCACGCAGACTGGGGTGACGGATAAGTTACTGACACGTAAGGTCTCTGTCCCCTCCCGAGCTGACCTTTTAATCGGACGTCTTTAATCTAGATTAGCAACAGCAAAGTCCCTGGTCCATCATAATGATTTTTCACGCACTTCCCCTCAAAGGAGGCCATCCGTCTGCGAAGAATGTAGGGGTTGATTCCCTATGTTGTTCTCCCGATTTCCACACTCAGTTCAGCCTGTCAGTTTCGCTTCACAATCGAAATGATTTCTCCTTGTTACTTTGGAATGAAGAACAACACTCACACCAATTACAATTAATTGACTTCCAACTTCTTATCAAAGTGAGACGTCTATCACAAAACCTTAAAAACGGTGAGTCAACTCCATTTCCAATCAAAGTTGACAGTTTTCGTGTTATGTTCAGTTTGCTTGTTACTACACCAGTGTACTCTGACGGAGAAGCAAGTGCTTCAACAAATACTCGCATTCGCACGCAAAGTTGGTTTTGATAGGGCACTCGAATGAATCCAGCTGAATCCCTCGTTTATGAAGATACGATTCAACGGCTAAACCAAGCCACCCATGTTTTGGTTGGTACGGTATTCGAGATATTTCACTGCGTTGTTATCTGTGCGCACCACACTACTCATATGGTTGCTGAAAAGCTCACTGACACAACAAGTTTTGTCTTGTCAAGTAGAACATAAGATCGAGGGAAACTCAGAGACTGGGCCTACCCTATAAACGCGAAGAATGGCGAAACCCGTGGTGGGGTGGTGATGAGTTCTCAGCAAACTTGTGAGTAGTAGGTTACGTCTGAACCGGATAGATAATCTTCAGGCCTTAAAAAAAATCGTTTTAAAGTGTTTTTACTAATCGGTCTTAATCGAAGTTATCGGGACATCGAATGCACTGCACAGGTACGCTTTGACACGCTTGATAAGACGGAAAGCACTTGGATTTGGTGTTTTCATGTGCAAAATCTGTCTACTTCGATACACTGTAACCGGCACACGTCAACTGATGCACGAAATAATATAGGGTTGACAAGACGTATCAACTACCCCCCACCCAAATTCTTAATGAAAAGTTTGATTTTATTCGCTCAACTGGACATTTTTGTTTCCTCGCTGACGTATTCTCGTATGTTTCAAGGAACCTAAAGTTCATGTTTTTTTGGCAATTTAGGTCTCTGAGTGTATTCGATCAGTCGGAAAATCTAATTTACGATCACAAAGCTGTGGAAATATGGAAGGCTCTTAACTAACGATGGTGTTATATACGCATATATATATATATTATACGTGTTTAAGAAGCTGATAACTGTTAAATTAGTCCTTGACTTCAACTCAATCACCAAATGACTTGGTCTGTTTCAGTTCGAGAAGCGCTGGTCAGAGGTAAGTCAGTGAATTCGGATTATGGATGGAAATGTCTTAAATCTTCTGTTTTCCTCAATTTTCTATCAATAGTCATGCAAAAAATAAAGGTAAAATATGGTCTAGGTGCTGAACGATCTGTGCAGACATGAAAAACTCATGGCAAGCAGCGAATTGTAGGAGGCATCACATGCTTCATCTTTTTCAGGACGGATCCTTGTCTGTTGTTGAGTCATCATTTAGTGTTTGACATCATCTATTGTCGATGTTGATGGTTTTTATTGTAAGATGTTGCACAATTCCAGTCACGATGAAGTTAAACTAAAAAAATATTTACCTAAAAAGCGGCTTATGTAAATATGGTTCGAGGCAAGCCATCATATGATGTTTCAAACATAATAAACGCGCTATCCACATTTTCCAAATATTTTATTTTCAGTCTGGAAACTAAGACTAAGCCACCAGTTGGTCATACATAATCTTAGTGAACCAAATGCTGCCACTAATCACATTCTTTCCTTAAATTTTCCCTCCATTTTCCCTATTCACGTGACCTGGACTCCACTGATTGGTGGAAACATGGTTGTGTTTCATCCTGCCTAGGTACATGCTGTGGTAACGTCACACTCATATTTCCGGTGTGGAATGATCCCACTCAGCGGATAAATTTTCAATGGCAACTTGAAAATTATTCTGGCCGATGAATACTTTCTTACTAACCTCTCTAAGCGTTCCGCCGACATGCAACCGGTTTGTCAGAAGTCTAACTGGTGTTGCAGTTTGTAGGCATCCATCAATTGTGTACAGTATTTCACAGCCATCAAACTTGTACAATAACCGGAAGAATGCACTTGAAGAATAATCACCAACACACGGAAGACATAAGGCCACTGTAAGCTATCCTAGTCATCCTGCCTCCTCGTTACTGACGCTTCATGCGAAACTCGCATTTCACCGCTTTAGCTGAAACCACGCCAGATTCTCACTACTGAATGAGACTCGAGTAGTACGGAATCCATAAAATCAGGAAACTCACGGCTGAAGGCTCGCGGTAGGGAGATTTCAAAGTCTAAACGCGAATTAATGAAATATTTATTATCATCCAACCCTTCGGAGACCGCAGACTGTCATTTATATGGTTCCAAAGACTCACAGAGTACGGACCAATCACAACGCCGTTTGAATCGCTTATCGTGACTGCTTATCGGCCTTCTCCCGGAACAGCTGTTCGTCATTTGAGATCACTGTGCGTGACTTCGCTTCATTCAGGCGTCAGTTGTGTTAGTGATTTAAATATGACCCGTATGAATGTCACATGATGTTGCTAAGCGTCAGTATTCGCCTTCCACTTGCAAGTCCGAGCAGTGTGCCCGCCAAGGTGTGCAGAACGATCCAGGCACATTGTAAACTTCGACAGCACTGAAATGATACATTTCAGGCGCGCACGGATTCGGTGCAGATTCACCCTATACATGAAGTCAAAATGTTCCACGAAACTAAAACGTATTAGCCAAGCTATGGTTTGCCTAAACTTTGAGGAGCGGCACTTGGTGAAAGACATGTGACCATTTGGTTAGCAGTGAAACGGGGGTGGATACAAGACCAAACCAGGGCCGCTAATCAGTTGACAGCTGATGAAGTCAAAATTTACATTCAAAAACCTACGCAGCTCAACCGCAAACAAATACGAAATAAACTGGCGGGATTCCACGTTTTTATGCACTCTGAACATGTAACCAAATTCTGGGTCGGTCACCATTTGGGTTTCCCATTGCACTAACTTGTTAGTACAATGGTGTCTGAAATAGTACAGCGATACATAAGTTTTTTCCTTCCCCGCATCTTCCGTAGCGAAACAGATGCCTGGTGGCTCTCCAATGGAGGGTTTACCTTGTATGCGAAGCCGCTCTTTGCAGAAAAATTGAGAAGCAGTGTTCAGCTGTTTCATCGGTATTGGGAATCAACGGCAGCGCGCGACTTAATCACACTGTATTCATAGTACTAACTGGAGGCCGCGGGTTCAAAACTCTTCGGTGTTGCATGAGCTACTCACCCCCGATGATCTCCAACAATAATGACACAGCTGTGCAGTGTCTCTCGGCTTTTTAGCATAGGTAAGCCTTTACTTTCAGAACGAAATCTCCATTGAAAATTACCCCATCATCCCACCGTACCATCAGAATCAAGTTTATCACGCTAAAATTTGTGGACGGCACTGTGTTCTGCCAAGCAGGTTCTAAATTCGACAGTTAGCTGTATCACACTCTCTAAGCGATTATGAGATGCAGGAAGAGAGACACACTGTTTTCCTTAACAATTTTAAAAATGTTTTCTGGTTGTCTGAAGAGTATCATAAGCTAAATTCGACAGTTAACTGTATCACACTCTTTAAGTGTTTATGAAAGGCAAGAAAAGAGATACACTGTCTTCCTTAGCAATTTTAAAAGTGTTTTCTGGTTGTCTGAAGAGTATCATAAACGGGCGAAAAGTGTCAGCCCAAACACTGATGATAGTTGAGAAATATCATAAACGAGAGATTCAGCTAAATCACTCTTGAAAAAGGAATTGATTTGCAAATGAGTGTACTTGTCGAAATCTGTCCACTTTGGCTTCAAGTAGTACATATGGTTGACGGAAACTCTGAGGCTGCGCCTACTCGATAGCCATAAAGAACGGCGAAACTGGTCGTGGGCTGTCGAAGAGTTTTCAGCAACCTTATGGGTATTGTGTTACTTCTATACATGTATCGAGATATCTCGAATGTCGTGCTAGCTGAAACATGAGGCGGCCTGGTGCAGCATATTCAGTTGCTTAAAAACTGCAGACTTCGCCTACCTGATGAGTCCCAACAAGGGCGAAACCGGCCACGGGCTGTCCGACACTTTTCAGCAACCTTGTGAGTAGTATCCTCTACGGAAGTTAGAAAAGTTATTTAATTCCGATGATTGGCCACAATCAGATCAGACAAAAATTCTGGTCCACTCAGGAGGCAGCTCATCGCATATCTCCCTCAATATCCTTCCGTTTGGGATAATCCAGCAAGGCATCCTTTTGAATTTTGAAACACTGACTTTTAGTTCCGTCACGACTGACCCACTGAGCCCTCGTTACACGGTGTGTTGGCCACGGTCCCTCGGGCACTCTATCTCGGCCCTTATACTGGGTAAACTGACCGCGGGAAAAATCTTGCCTAAGGACCTACTTACTGATTACCACTATTAGTGTTCTCTAATGTTAACAACAAAAGCCACTTGATAAATCAGAAGGCTAGAAAACGACACTAATAAAATTCGTTTTAAGAGCGTGAGGTTACAACACCTTAATCGAGTCGAATACAATACCAAAAATGGGAATGTACAAACGAAGGACTTATCGTTCTGAGCGGAAGTTGCAATAGTTCCACCGAGTTGGTTTGGTCTCAGGTAATGGTGTTTCTTTTGGCAGATTCACTGCTACACGTTCCTAGCTGTCCGCGGTTGTTGGTTGGGTCGGGTCGGTCTGTGTTCCGACGCGCGAGTGATGCGTGAGGGTGTATCTTTGATTGTGTTCTGTCCTTACGTAGGAGAGTTTGACGTGTGTATAAAACATGAGTCGTTGCGATGCATACTAGACAGGAACTGAATTGTCTTCGGTCAAAATTGCGGGCGGAACGGCGTTTGTCACGTGATTTGTGTGCTTGTGTTTGATTGTGTTCTGTCCTTATACAGGAAAGTTTGACGTGTGTATAAAAAATGAATCGTTCCGATGCATACTAGACAGGAACTGGTTCGTATAGCAGGTCAGCCGCAGGATCTAGTAAACACGCATGTACTAGATCGTCGTCCATACAAGCATCCTGGACAAAGAAAATGATATTAAAAGTGAATAACGAAGGCCACAGACGAACCGTAACAGTTCATATAACTCACCAGATTGCTAATCACCACCCGCAGGATCTGTAAACACGCATGTACTAGATCGTCGTCCATACAAGCATCCTGGACAAAGAAAATGATATTAAAAGTGAATAACGAAGGCCACAGACGAACCGTAACAGTTCATATAACTCACCAGATTGCTAATCACCACCGGATAAACGGGACAACCAACCTGATGTGAAGCTTTCCAGACCGCAACGCTCTGGGATATGGAAAGAACCAATGGGAGAAGTAGGAACACCGCTTCTATTCAAGCAGCCAATCAAATGCAAGGAGCTCAGACCACAGCCCCCAAAAAAATTTGAAATCAAGGAATGGGAAACGAGGAACCCCCCCAGTCCGTCAATCATACCAAAGAATTTCGATGCTTGTTGACCGCAGATTTAATAATAAAGTAAAATCATCGAGTACAACGTTCGAAACTGTACCAAGTTAAAATTTATTGTGACAGCTAATTCTACTCATAATGTTGCTTGTTGTCGTCCCATTCTCATAGGAAAATACTATTATGACCAACTGAAAAAAAGTAAGTCGTTTCATTGCACGTTAACTAAGTAGTCGCTCATCTCTCATACCGGTGATTTTACCAAAATCAGTGAACTTGCATGAGCATACCGTTAGCATACCAACCCATCCGTCCTGGTCAGTGGTTCAAGTGGTCAGGAACTTGACTGGATATTCACGCAGATTGATGGTTGACAGGTGCCATGAGGGCTTAGTGTCCTATATGTTTCTCCGGTATTCAACAACAGTAATTCATGTTATACATGCTTACCTTCCACTACTTTCATTTCTCCTCAACACACTTTTTGCTCAGCAGTTTCAGTCATGAGCAGGTTGAAATCTGTTCGGTAGGCTGGTTGTGGGACTTTTTCAATAGGGCGATGCCACTTATCTCACGTGATAAAAACAAACAGGTCTGTCAGTGTGCCCCGATTCCGGCCGCAGAGACTGTTACCTTGCGGGATCAGTGCAGGGCCATCGTAAATACCCTTGATTTCAACCCATTCAGAAATTTCGGCTCATAGTAAATACCAACAATAGATATAAAAATGAAACCTCACAAACTTTCCGTCTGGAAATTGAGTAATGCAATTTAAATTAGCTGAGGAGTCAGGCATGAACATACGCCTCAGAACGGTCGAATATTAATACAATGTCTTTGTATTCCGACACAAAATCCTCAAGTGTATTCCACCGGAGGTAAGTCGCAGTCATTAGAAAGATTACCCAGATGTGGCCTTTTCCCCCAGTTAACTTCCCATTGCACACAGTTTATCCCTAAATTGATATTGGAGGAATCAGTTGAGAATAAAATCTGCTTCCGACAACGATCCACAAAGTCATAGATATATGTTCAGACTGACCCCAGAAGCATACTGTACAACCAATGAGTGGGCATGATTCCCCGAAGATAGGCAGTGGTGTTGCAATCCAGGGTGAACATTGTCTCTGAGCATGCTGTCGATCTGTTTTGACATTTCAGAACCAAGGGCGTTGTGTAAGTCAGATCATTAAATTTTCCCATTCTGAACACTTCTGACACCTGTATTCCCACACGCCAGCTCAAGATAATAGTGCACTTTTACGCTTAAATACCACCTCGATGACATCAACCTCAGATAGGGCTAGATGAGCTCATCTAGTCTTTTCGCTTTTTCGTCCCGACGGGATAAATGTTTGGACAGAATTTTGGTGGCACAGGTAGCGCAGATGGTCGCCGGTTTGTTGACTGAACTAGGCACTTCAGTTACAAATGATTCGCCACCAGTCGAGATGATATCATCAGTGTGCTTCTAGGATGCGGAGAGTAGTGATCTGTGAGTGGTTGAGCGCTGAGTGATGGTGCATGTCCACATTTGCGTTGCCTATGTGCGTGTGCGTGTATCCTGATTAGTTGGTGATCACGTGACCTGTGGACTAGTCACGCTTGTTCTTGTTCATTGGACGGAGCTCAAGTAAGGTTTGACTTTTATCTGCCTTGGTGACCTGTGTTGATTTGACCACTGGGCGGTCCCCCTTTCTTGGTCTGTTAATCCGATTATCAGCTCCCTTATAATATACCGGTTGAGACATTGCAAATGGTGAAACAGGCACAATGAATCTAGTTCATGTACTGTTTTATGGAATACCCCGTGGATTACCACGCTTCCAGAAGTTCCGTTCTGTGCCTCGCGGCCCTGGCTGGCATGATTTTTACGCCTTCCAGATGTGTCCACTGTCCTCATGTATAGAGATAAAGGATAGAAAGCCATGTCTTTTAGTGGTCGCGTTATGTTTTTATTCGTGTATCTTGTCTCTTCACAGTTTGTCTAAGACAGAACTTGTGTCGGGATGAACATATTTATTTATACATATATACATATGCATTGTATACAATACAACACAATACAATACAATACAATACAATACACATGCAATGCACATGAATATTAGAGCAAAGGAACACGGTGCTACCGGAACTTAAAATTCATGGAACAGTGTCCTCGTAGCAGGCTGTTGAGTTGGGTCGTCCGATAGGGAAGAGCATGAAAGTAGCAACAGTGCTTTACTTCAATCAGGACGAAATACGGAAGAAGTTGGAGCTGAACGTGTGTAGAAGTGGTGGGAAAGAACATGCTCGATCTCTGGCCATCATTCGGGCGAAGGGGATCGCGCAGTTGCAGGCTGTCGCCTGTCGTACGCATGTCTCAACCTAAGATAATAGTGCCCCCAATTTGACCTCACATTCAGCGTAAACATCCGCCAAAATTCCAAGTCCACACCATGGTGAACATCCGATTATCGATGACTAATTAGACAGACTCTTCTGACGATTCGCGAGCTGTCAAATGATCCTTCCGATTTGCCAACATCTGGTAAGGCCTAGAATCTCACCTGAAACCCAGAGCACCGCCTGCACTCACCGATCGTGAGATCTCGAGGTAACAGCCCGGAAATGTTAATCAAAGTGCTACGTACCTGGTCTTTATTCATCTGCCTGATGATTCTCAATAAAAAGAAAGAGCTAATGTGGCTGAGCACTTCTGGATCGGTGCATACCTTCACCTGACTTTGTTGAGGAACATAGTCAGCTACCGCGCAATCGTTGGTGGAGGATTCGTTCGTCAAGCTTGGTGGTTGGATTGCAAACGTCCCTTCACCAATCAAAGAGGTATCGTCAGTGCCTACACCGCTTTTCACCACTCCTGGTGAGTTCGGTTCAGTGTTGCAACCGTCGCTCAGATAGAACATCCTCAAGAATGGATGTTGAGGTTCCCGATACAGAACTTTGACGCGTGGGTTTGACAATGCCGAAAATCAAAAGGAAGAATCGGGTTCGTAATTCTGCGGTACTATTTACACAAGAGTAAGCAAATGTGCACAACAAACCTCAATTGTTGACGCTCGTGGCGTCAACAAGTTCACAGGTTTGTCGCTGACCGGCACAATGCAGTGTCGACGTCCACACACCAAACAGCAGCGAGCGGAATGATGGCTCAGCAGCGTGGGCTGCGGTCGTCTCTTCCGACGACAGTCTCCTAATTGTCATTGGACGTGCGATCACATGGAACTCATGAGAAAACAAGTCAAGGCAGGCTCAGCAAACGGGACATGAACGCGCATGTGTAAGTAGGTCAGCAGCTCACATTTACACACAGACACATGTCAATACGCAAGTGTCGGACAGGACGGCCTCTGCGGCAAGGTGAGTGGCGGGTACGTATGAGCATAACAACTGGAGATCAAAAGTACATAGGCGGAGTAAGCAAATGAATGGGGGAATTACCATAAGTTCAAGTTAGAACAATGGACCTATTTAGCTCATCATTTCCGGTGGACGCTTCAAAATGCAGTGTGCGTCTCGCTCTTGGTTCACAAATCTAATCTCAAACACTCGGTGTCGTTTTCTGGGGCATTTAAGTTTCAGCATCCTATTTTGTCAACTGAATCCCACATCCCTAACGACCCTGTGAGTAATGCCATTTCAACCCACGTTTAGTCCACACGTCCAAGTCTGGTTACCGACTGTCTGTGTACAAACCGTAACTCCTTTAATCTGTCAATTTATTTCGGTTTTTAGCACCAAGACTTGCGTGTAAGTATCTAGATTTTTTTCGGGAGGGGGGTGCGAAATCAGTTGGGATAATTGTATGACTGGTTCACAGTCCCTTTCAACAATCTTGTACATGAAGATGCTTGGGTTCTTGTATTACCTCAGTTCGAGGATTGATACCTCTAGTACGGTCCAACCTCGTTCGCTGAGTCTTACAAAGTACGACCGTTCTCTAAAGAAAGTTCATCTTGTAGAAGCAAGTGATTTTCTGTTTCCTTAGGCTACCGGTCTGTGGAGAGCTACCTCCACTATACCCCGGATCAGGAAGACTGTTAGTGTGTCCTGTGAAAAAGAGTGAACAATCTCTGGAAGCATCCTTCTTGTATACGCGCATAGGACTCAGGAAAATGCCACGAACTAGCTGTAACGTATGACGTTTAAATGACGGCGTCGTGCAAGATGAAAACAACAACCAGATCTAGCTTTTTCCCAGTCGATTCGATCAGCGAGAAGAAAATTGTGCCTATTAGTGAGATAGAAGGAATTGCAAATCTTTCGTAGAAGTGCCGTCGGAGGCTGAGAGCTGAAAAAATCCGCTTTATTCTCCGAGCAAATGACCTGGAGGAGTGAAGTGGACCACACTGAGACCAAATCCTTATCAATAAAGGAAATCAGTCACTTGATGTAAGAAGGTCCTCGGGACCGGATTTCTTGCTCCATGTACTTTTCAGCGTTCATAAACTAATGGTTTCACAGGACGCCTCAACGGTGATTTCATGCCTTCAGAATAACGCATAAACCCCATACGACAACCACTGTAACGCTAGCTAACGCTCTGACCACAAGAAATCATTTCTGTACTCGGTTCTGGATCTTGTAGAGATTTTGCTCCTGGCTAGTTGGGATCAAACACAAACCTCTTGCTTGAATGCCGAATTGATAGATTTGTTGTGGGTGGTTTTGTAATCTCTAGAGTTTAAATGTACACAACTTTCGTGTGAACTGCCCAGGGTAGGCATTTTGGTGAGTCATTGCCAAAGAGGGAGGGTATTGAAGCCGAGCTTCAGGTGTAACAGTGGTAAAACGTCCGCTTAACATGTCAGATGTCTGTGGTTCAAATGTTGATGAAGCAAAGGGTGGCGATGGGCTCCGATGAGAAAACCCCAGCTACTTCTTTTTTGGCGGGGACTTAACAGAATAATTGTGTTCGGACAAAGGCAAGATTGTTCAGACGGAACCGGGTACGTACACCAACCTAGCAAGTCACGTAAGTTTCGTAGGCAGGTCACAATCGAGACCAGTTCTCTTTTCGGTAACGCTAAGAGAGCTTTTGTCAAAATTTGTCAAGAGTAGTGTGAACTGATATTTACTTTCGGTTTTATTTCATCATCAGTCTTTTTTTAAGCGTTAAAACCTCAAAGGGTCCCGATCAATGAGTCAGTTAACCATAACAGTGTTCCAAGGGCAATCCGGTTATCGGAAGATGGGAAGTGTAGAAGATATATCCAAGTATTGGAGGCGACAATGTTCAGTTTTCTCGAGAAACTAAGAACTTACACATTGAAGGTGATAGCTTTGATGCACGAGTGCCACTAACTTTTCGTTCGAACCATTTCTGTCAATGTCACTAACCACTGGTGATTCGTTTCCCGAAGTTTCCATCCAGGAAGGCGGTGGTTGCTAACCCGACTAAGTTCACTGGTTGTTGTTCTCGTACTTCTTGCCAGGTCACAAATTGTCCACCTTTCGGTCGCTTTTACGCAGCACAGGGCTGAGAATAAAGAGATCCGTGAGACAGACGGCTTTCTAGCATGCGGAGTACATGTATTAACCAGCGCAACCTATAGAGCATGAGTAATTCATCTATCGTGGGAGAGAGAAGTTTTCGACCAAACTCGATTTATTGATCATTTTTGTCAACAGTGTCCGGTCATACACTGTCCATCTCCCCGCCGCTCCCATTAAGCACAGGGCTGGGTGAAAGGAACTCTGCGAGGCAGATGGTCTTCTGGAATGTGTGGTGCCTAACCAGTGCAAACTATGACGCGTTAGTAACTCATCTGTCGTGTTTCCTGGCATGTAAAAAGCCTTGGCAAATAACTAATGCCCGGCTGTGTACTGTGCTTCCTCAGTCCTTTTTTCTACTCTATTTCGTGAGCAACATTTCTGATGAGTGCAATGGTCACAAAAGTTCTACTTCTTTCCATGCATGCAATAGTTCACAAGATTTCCATCCAATGTGAGTTAAACGTGTGCGAATTTGTAACTGTTTCCAAACACAGAAAACAATAATTTCTGTAATCGGAAAGAAGCATTTCTTATTAACCATATAGACCTTCTATCTATGAAAAGCATTGAACAGAATGTCACGTTTCGCGATGATGGGTTGTTCGCATTGTTGATTAAATCTCTGTTGTTAAATGTCTGACTAGAGCGTGGCGATGTCGATAATCCCTTTAATAATCCGACAGGGAATAAGGAGCCGTCAAGAGCACAAGATGAGTCTATTTACAGCGTAGAGTCTAACTCGAGGCGCCAATTTTCAAAAATTTTAGGAAATCCCCCGGCAATTGCGTGTTTACCCAGCATGACCAATGGCAAAGAGTGTGGAGTGTGCAGAGCTGATCAGGCTCGGAATTCGTCTTCTTGAGTTAGTCAATGGTAACTTCAGAGATGATATAGCATATAATCGACGGAGAAATATACGCTCTTCACTAAATTTTATTCGACATCGTGGCCGTTACAAAATCATGCCAGTGGAGTTGCGCCGTAACTAAAGTGTGTGATGATCACCATTGTAGCGGTTTTAGGAATGTACAACTCACCTTACGAGCCAGATGATTAAGTAGAATCGATGAGACAAAACGCTGGTAGCTAACCACCTGTACCAAACAGCCACACAAAAGTTTATGCCATGCCACCATAAAGAATGATGAGGGAACGCAACGCTAAAGCGAAGGAATTAACACATTAGTATTTGTGGTTTGAGCAATATACTAACTGTCGTAGGTCACACAGGAGCTTTGTCAAGATTCAATGTGAGAAACACCTGGGCACATAGGTCAGGAGTAAACTCACCACCAACAAACTGAACTACTTCTAAGTAGTCAGAGAATGTATTAAATCCGGTTCTCCACCACTATCGACTGCTACTCGCATGGCGCGATCACCCTGATTTGTCTTCAGTAAAAAGAATTTTGCTTCGACTGAAGTCCAAATGAGCTTTTTAGTGGATTTAAGATGTCTGTGGTTCCCCGAAAAAGAACTTCTTGGCAGACAGTATGGTTGTAGTGGTCTGGCTACCCAATAAGTTACTTTACCTGGAGTGTGGTAAAGAAATAAAAATAATGACGCTAGATTGGGTATACAATAATAAAGAGGTTAAATGGAACAGACTCACTAATAATTGTTCTCTTTAAAATAGTTCATCGTTGGGCCAGTTCAGCGAACAAACAATAATCCAATTATGGTGGTCCAGGGGTCTTCTTCTGAACAGTTCCCACATATAATAGATTCCGAAGATGGTCTGAAATGTTTTGATACCAGAGGCAGCACATGAGACTCGCGAATGCTGTAAGCGCGAGCGAAATCAGAAGAGGGAGTCGAAGCACTTGGCCATGTTTGTATTGCGTGACTCTGGTACAGGTGCGTGTTTTTGTAGTTTTTCGTATTCAAACAAAAAACGATTATGCATTTGACGAAATACGTAGTGTTGTAATGGAAGCAAAATAAAGGTACAAAACACCACATGGTTGATGGACACAACAAGCTCGTCGGTCGATGCTTGAACAAGGCAAATTAAATCGATTCAAATGTGAAGATAACGGCCGAGACAGACGATTAGACCACAAATCCGTCAGTGGATACGTCTGTTCTATGTGTCAGATATTCGGGGGTTTTGTCTGACCAGAGCCAGATGCCCAACACTGATGTGCAACAATTACAGTGGCCTTTGAGGGATAACTGTACCTCTCCCCGTATGAACTGGCCGGATCAATTGCGCCGGAAAGCAGGATAAATGTGTGAAGAAAAATCATTGAGATAAGAATACAGAAATTTTCATTCTATTCCACATCATTTTCATACGATGTTCCTACAAACTGACAGAAATGTCGACTCATCGGATGGTGAGCTGGAGAGGGAGTGCAACGAATCGGGAAGAACATTATTTGCAGGACGCCCAGAGAGTTTGGCTTAAACCCTTGCAGGTTCTTTCAACACCATCGTAAGAATGTCACCGAGTTATCGTATAAAAATCACCGACACGTCTTGTCAAGACAAAATACAGTGATTTAATGGATGACCCACTCACAAGGCAACACCTGATTGTCAGGTTCAAAATTCCGGTGCCCAAAAAGCTTGTGTCAGGGTAAGGTTAGTCTTAGTACTGCGGCGGGTCTACCCTGCATTAAAAATCGGATTTCAAACGTTACTTTAGGGACTATAGCTACAAATCCCGCAACCACCATCATAGATGATACACCAGGTTTCAAAGCCTCTGTGGCGTTACTTGACTGAGAAATCCACACAGGTGGTCCAACTGGTCGACAGTTACTGAGACGCATCGCATAGTCGTGAACAAGTTCATCTGTCCAAGCGTAAAAATTCAAATGGACATAGCATGTGTTGGTGGAGAAGTCATCACTCAAGGAGTGCAATTCTCAAGTTGCATCCAATTTAAGTTCAAGCAAAACCCGGGGGATACCGCTCCTGCCTACGGAGCCTCAAATAGGTCAAACTGGTCCTGGGTTGTCGAAGGGTTTGAAGCAAACTTATGAGGGGTGTTCGGCAGGAAGATACAAAAGTCTTATGACACCTCACAATAAAGGTTATTTGGTCAAAAATGTGCTTGTTTTTTGCAGTGACATACCATCAGTGGAGACCAAAAGCAACCCCGCCACCACCCCCTCCAACTCCACCTCCAACAACCCCACCCCGTGAGTCCGAATTCCTAATTTTCATTTATGAGATTCTATAAACATTGCATTCAACAAACCAAGTAAATTGATCCTGCGGATATCTAGCTTATCTCAAGTTGGGCTTTACTGACCCACTTCAGGTGTCAAAAAGACCTGGTTTCTCCGCATAGAATTAGACTATATCCCAGAAACCTACAGAGTCAGTATTACCTCAATCGTAGTTTGTACCTGGCACGAGTGAAAAAGTTCTTTTGGGACAATTTCAGGTAGGGTCTACTGAAAATCGTGGTGACTGT
Source organism: Opisthorchis viverrini (assembly GCF_000715545.1). Taxonomy (NCBI): domain Eukaryota; kingdom Metazoa; phylum Platyhelminthes; class Trematoda; order Opisthorchiida; family Opisthorchiidae; genus Opisthorchis; species Opisthorchis viverrini. The sequence goes on along the minus strand of NW_008752213.1, from coordinate 143,003 downwards.
GGGAAGTTGTTTTGGTCCGTCCGAACTATCGACCCGTATTCATGGGAGATTCCGCTTGTGCGGACAATTTGGCTCATGCTGGCAGAACAGTCATCCACAAAGAACACTTTACATTATTCGCCCCAAGTATTCTGGATTCTAGTGAAATGGTTTTCAAATCTTATGCCAAAACGGAAGTTTACGTATATTGGTTTGTCCGCAAATTCCAGCTCCGCAGAGGTTCGACGAATGTAAGTTTCATGTTTGCAAGACGTATGACTGTAATATCAACCTTGATATAAAAGTCGTTATCAGAGAGGTTGACAGGTCAAACACATCTTTAAGCAAATTGTGCTGAACAATGGTCACTCCAAAACCTGGAACGGTTGTCAACTTCTTAAGTCAGGTGGGTAACTTGATTCCAAATGTCCCATCACCAGTATGATTGAAATCATCAGTGCCGTGTGAGTGTAAGGGCGTGGATGCTGCGCGCACATGGGTTATTACAGTGTCTTCTCACCCAGGGTGATTTTGACCAATCATTGGCCCTTTTGATGAGTATTCCTATCGGCCTGTTAGCTGACCTACTTTCTGATTGGTGGTTGGCAGGTCAGAAGCCAATGCTAAAGGCTACCCGGACACCCACCAATCAGAAGACAGCAGGCCAGAGTAAATGCTTACCCTAACGGTTAGCGATCGGTCTCGCAAAACTCACACAGTTTCAACCTCAGTGTATTTATCCTCAGAACGCAGTGCCGGTTTCGCCTCGACTAATGCTGACGTAGGACCTTGGAACTACGAAGACACTTCAGGAAGCACTAGTATAACGGTAAAAACTTGAAACAATGGTGATGACCGGCACCATACATAAAATCCAATGCAGCGACCGTGATTGCACTACCTTGGACAACATTAACTTGCTGTTAGGCGACATGAACTAACCTCACTCGTTCCCGCATACGAAGATCAGGAAAGACATAAATTAAACTAAGGCACGTTATCCCAATCCAAAAGCAAAGATGAGCATGAAGCCATGGTGGTGTGGTACTCAAATGCGAAACCAATCAATAGGAACAACGTGAACGACTCAATATATCATGCACCTAAGGGAAAAGCACACAAACCCAAAACCATACAACATAAATCGATGGGAGCCATCAGGAGGATAGGAAAACTCCGGACTAAAGTCGGAGCCGCAGAAACACACTCAAGCTTAAACCGATGAATCCAACGGAATAATAAACGGGAGCAGCGTCAAGCAAAAATGCCCTACTGATCGGGCAAGAGCCAAAATGGAACGGGAATTGCAAACTGATCAGTCAGGCCGAAAGAAGAAAACCGGTAAAAAAGTGTTTCTGGACCTAGTTTGAATGCAACACAAAATGGAAGCGGACGGGATCAATCCTAATGAAGGAAGAAAACCACTGAAATAGAGCCGCTCAATGAACCAAACAGAAGCAATTTGGCCCACATATTACAACCCCCGAAACAGCCAATCAAATAAGGTGCCAGGCAGTCCCTAGACAAAGTCACGTTGTGGATTGTACCGCAGTTCACGAAATGAATAAACGCATTCCGCAGTAGGAAACCATCCACTCAACCTTGCACTATCAACCTATTCTCAAACGGTGAGGAAGAATTTGCATGCCAGTTGCCAAGCTCGGCAAACAGATCAACTGTTATCTAGTCAACAAACGATTAATCACTTCGAGGTACCAATATTTAGACACATTACCGGTTGGTAGTGAAACTTTTGCAATCGAAGTATCCCCATCTCAGTGAACAAACCAATGACCAGCATCACAATCCGAGCGATAAATGTGCTCTTTGACTGTAAAACATTGACTACGAAGCTAACAGTCAGCGGCGAAGCAATTTCGGTGCGCTCAGCATGCCATGCTCAGCGAACAAGCCAACGACCACCATCTACGATAACTGAGCTACCAACATTTTCCTCTATAGGATATTACATTATTTTATTCCTAGGATTGACCTCCCGTCGAGGGGAAGTGTTGCCATACTTAATCTGGAATAGGGCTAAGTACACTGTATTCTTTCGAAGGGTGCACACCAAGTGATCTACTAGGCCATTTCAGGACGCCAGAATTAGGTAACGTCTTGTATTACATTACTCATAAGTTTGCTGAAAATACTTCGACAGCCCACGACCAAATTGGCATGCAAATGAGTGTATTTCGCTAACTGTTTCGCAATTTGGGTTTAACCAGAGCGTAAGGTTGAAGGAAACCGGGGGCCGCGCCCACCTAATGAGTCCCAAGGGAGGCAAAATGGGTTATAGGCTGTCGAGGAGTTTTCAGCAGTCATATGAGTAGTGTTTACGTCTATACTACGTATCGCGATATCTCAAGTATCGTGCCAACTGAAACACGAGGCGGCCGGGTGCATCACATTCAGTCGCTTGAAAACATTATAAATGGGAAGCTGGGATGGGTTCCAGGCTAGTCTTCCCTCAAAACCAAATGGGGTTGCGAATGAGGGTGTTTCGCTGATGTACCGAATATCTTTACCTGCTGAGGTCTCAAAATATCGTTGTCCTACCCAGTGGTTTCTCGTGAAGGTTTAAACCAGAAATTCTATCTGATTGCTTGAGGTCGTGCGTGAGGTCATGCATTTGCATCATTTTCACTTCACGAGTTTTTCAGAAACCCCTAAACAACGAAATCCTCCAGGAATTCGATTGCCTTGTAGGCTGATGCGAAGGTTTTCTCACTATATTTAACCCTCCTGGTAGCCTAAAAATGCCTGGCATGACTGATCACTGCCTGGCCACTAAGTAGGCGCCTAGCATCTTGCTTAAGTCCTGCATCTGTACACCCGGTGCAAGTCTTAGTTGACGGAAGCAGGGTCACGATGGCACAATTGTGGTCCCACTAAGTCTTGGCAATTTGAAAAGTACGGATTTGGATAACCATCCAAAAGTTTCATCAGTCGAGGATGCATTAATGGCCTATAAATGCAAACCAAACTATTCTAACCCGTTTCTCAAACCCGTTTTTCAAACATGATATAAGCCTTGGCAACACAATATATCATTTAACGGTAATTAGGCAAGTTGCCAGATAATGCTCCACGAAAGTGGTAGGAATCTGTCCAGTTATCCACAAACTCCGTTCCAGTCCCGCTGTGTGCTGGCCAGTGCCACCTAGTAGCGAGCTTTATTCACGTTGATGCGCGGACTAAACTGTGGAGCATAGCGCTCTATGGTTCATCTTGCGTGCAGTAAAACGCTGTTTGCTTAACAGATGTCTGCATCGGCATCTACATAAGCCAATTCAGCAGCCGTCCCCGACAATTTCTACTTCCTCCACGGTTGCATCAAATGCGTAGACCTCTACTCACATCCCGTCATGTGGGATTTGGGTGGGGTTGGAAACTTCTAGCGAACAATATGACCGGTTCGAAATTATTCTGAGTCAACGAATTCGAAAGGTGTGGTAAAACCTGTGAAACGAGTTTCAGAAACACCAGTCAGGAAAAATTATCAGGGCTGTCGTTCAGCGTCCAGTGCGCTACGTCAGCCCGGAGGTTTAACTGCTCTCCTCATGCGGTGGCTTCCATTACTGTGAGTTTCAAGCGTACGAGCAGGTGTAGTGGTCTGGCTACCCAATAAGTTAGTTTACCAGGAGTGTGTGGCAAAGAAATAAAAATGATTACGCTAGGTTGGGTTTACAAAAATAAAGAGATCAGATGGAACAGACCCATTAACAATCGTTCCCCTCAAAATAGTTCGTCGTTGGCCCAGGTCAGCGAATAAACAATAATCCAATTATGTTAGTCCAGAGGTCTTCTTCTGAACAGTTCCCACATATAATAGATTCCGAAGATGTCTGAAATACTTTGGTACCAGAGTTAGTACATGAGACTCGCGAATGACCGCTGCAAGCGCGAGCGAAATCAGAAGAGGGAGTCGAAGCACGTAACCACGCTTGTATTATATGAAATTGTACCAGTGCGCGTTTTTGTAGTTTTTCGTATTCAAACAAAAAACGATTGTGCAATTGATGAAATACGTAGTGTTATAATGGAAGTAAAATAAAGGTACAAAACGCCACACAGGAGAATTATCATCACCTTACGCGTGCAATCAAGCGAGCTGGTAAAAGCGACGTCATTACGAGAAGCCCCACTTAGCTTTCGACAAAGACACACGTTTGCATAGCAATTTCACGGATTCACGGATTGATACACGGGATCGAGGCTTTTGCCCAAGTTTCCCGGGTCGGTTTTGTTCTCGTCGGTCAGTGGCTGCCATTCTCCTGAAAGGCACAAGTGAAAAAAGCCGGGTCGGTTTCTCGTCGGTCAGTGGCTGCCATTCTCCTGAAAGGCACAAGTGAAAAAACGGTGTAGCACTGCTCTTTATGTTCTCAGCGCGCGCCAGTATGCTCGCCAGCGCGAGGATTCGCATAAATAAATGTCTAATAGTGCTTT
>NW_008752213.1:132590-137235 GCF_000715545.1 Opisthorchis viverrini | reverse complement strand
TCACGTGGAACTAAGCTGAATCTCTCGTTTTTGACTTAATATTTATTCAAGTAGAGCATAAGACTGGCAGGACATCAGCGACTATCCCCACACGATATGTCCTAAAAAAGGGAAACCGGACTTGGGTGTCAGAGGGTATCTAGCAACCCTGTGAGTAGTACATTACGCTTTCTTCTGAAAATTAGAATGGCGACGGAACTTACTGCTCCTATCAGATAATGCGAAACAACTGAACAAGTGTTCTGCTAGATCGGATCAACATATCTTCTGTGATCCGCTGGCAGAGCTACGGATCCAAACTGAAGTTTATCAAAAACGGCCGCTTTCTGGCCAGGACTCACATCTCCTGAGCAGGATTTAAATGTACCAGTAATCTCGAAACAGATGATGGTGGACGGGAAAAGTTGAGGTCAGCATTATTGCAGCTAGAAAGCCTCTCACTGATACACTCCGTTTTGTGAATCAGGCAACTGGGCGTTGTTGGTGACAGCATTGAGTTCACAAAAATTGATTCGTTAGAGTGAGTCATCAGATGTTGAAATTAGCCTAGAAAGGATAGCGTGCTAGCCGTGGCAACAGAGCAAGCTAACGGTGTTTGCCTGACTACTACCAAATGAGATCTGTAGACATGCGAAAGAATGAAAGTGATGTATATATATTTATTGGATAAGTATTGCCATTCCTATTAATATTTTTGACGAGTCATCGATCGGTCTTTTTTCTTCATCCAAAATTTCGGTAAAGTTCAAACATTTCCAGGGATTGGGTTATAATTGCTGGTTATAGGTGATCGCGTAACTTCGAGTTGACATTAACTAAACCAAGTTCGGCTTTTCCTAGTGAAGAGATTAGACAGTTTACAATTGATGTTTACCTCTGTCCGTAAATCCAAGCATGTTGAAAAGTCGAGAACAACTGTACTTCAGTTTTCATCCTTATCGGGAATTATCACCAGTAGAAACCACAGAAAATTCAGAAATTTTTGAATCCTTGACCTCCTGGTGGATCGGTTGAACACTTAACGGTCCCCATGAATGGCTGGACAACAGCAAAATTAGCTATCACGTGGACAAGACATAGCGCCACACTTCCTTCAGTCACGGAATTCATATCACGTGGCAAAACGTGTTGACTTGCTCCTCGAGTGACGAATAATGAAATGATTATCTAATCCCCCCTTATAAAGGTAAAGCAGCTCTTCGTTTCTTCCCCTTATTTCGGCATTTATGGCCTCCATCTACGGGAAGAAATCTCGAACAAATTTATTGGTCTTTGGTTATTAAGATTTGAAGCATACTGGGGATCTAATTTCGATTCTTCGGATAACGGAGAGTGAAAATTTGGATGGGAAAAGTGACCTCGGGAGTAGGGGATGTCACACTTTCAAATCCCCTTCATGAACGTGGTCAGGGTCCGGAGCAAGAAGTTACTGAAAAGTTTTGAACCTGTAATAGTTCACGCGAACAAACGAGATGCTCGAAAGCGGTGAATATCTAAAGAATGAGTTTAAAAATATGTTAACGTATGCTTTGCACACGAATACAAATGATAGCCAGGGACAAGAAAAGCTGAATTATAATCGAAGCAAGCTTACTCCAGATAGCTGTCTCATTATATGCGGATGATTTTACACCTTTCGGTAAACACTATTTCATAGCTTTCTGTGTCCTTCTGTTTCAGATGGTCGACGAGCTCCAGTGCGAAGATGAGGTTAATTTTGTCCTTCTTTAGCCCCAGGCACAATGCACTCGTTATTCACATGATTCACGAGTGGCATTGAAAAGAAGGACAAGTTATAACGTAATTGAGAATTGCTGCATCAAAAATTGACCATGTTCTTTAATGACGGCTGTATGAAAAACCCGTCTTGGAGTCGTACAGTCTGATGTGAACATTGTATCGATGTCGGTTATTCTCATTGGTGCTCACAATAATACACGTTGATTGGTGTTTTCACAAATTTCCATGACATTGTTGCGGAGGATCAAATTGTTCGCTGAGTTTTAGTGTTGACAGACGGCAAGAAAAATTCGTGTGAAAACATCTTGAGTGTGGACTGAAGCTCAAAATCCTGTCCACTTAATCACTCATTACAGTGCACCTCTCAAAAGGGCACGCAACCACGGTGGTATCTCCCGTGTGCACTCGTGGTCACCATAAGAAGCGGAATCGCATAATAGAGTTTCAGTATCTGATTAGGGCACAAGTTGATGAACTGTGTGCTTTGTGTCGGAAAAGGAGCATGACTTGTACCCTGACGTTCAGTGGGGTTGAGAAAACTTCTCTAAAGGGAGTTCTGGATTCTCTCCGAGCGTGGGTGATCCACCTAACCGCGCACTGATGGTGTTTTCTCGAATGATGAAAGACAGTTGCGAGTCAGCTTGTAGTATCAGTGAACAGATTGAGAGTTACCTTCCGGATATACAATGCCTTAAAGCCTCTCACTAGAAGTGAACCGAAATCAATCTCCAGAAACTGAGGTGTTCGGGGTTGCGAATTTTATAAGGAGTTATTCTGATTCGGTTGCCACTCTCACTGATATGCTGCCCATGGTGTTTTGTTTAAGTAAGCAAACCATCAAGGCCACCAACCGCCACCGACACACATGCTATCACCAGTTTACGTGGGAGTCCAGTAGCCGCACAATGTTCTTGGCTGAAATACCCTTGCAAGCCGAAGGAAAAATTTTACGCAAAAATGTTGCATTTCTTTGTGTATTTCTTCAAAGCAGATCACCAAAGTTCGCTGTCAACTGAAGCAGTCAGACCCATAGCGGGATAGGTCTGGTGGAATACTTTCCAAGCGTTGCTGAAGACTCGGGATGCCTAGATGAGGCTAAAAAGTTTAGATTCGCACTCTGAACTCATAAGCTGAATCTTGCAGTCCATCAGGGACGCGCCGTAGTTTTTGAAACTCCAATTCCATTGTGGGGATACTGAGCGCCTTTTACGAGATTAAGCACGAATTCAGGTCTAACTATATTCTAACGTTCCGCAGCATACTTTAAGTAGGAGAAAACGCTTGTGAAATATACAGTGTAAACTGCTCCCGGATGGTGAGTTGAATGACGATATCATGTGGTGTAGCAAACGAATTCCCAAACTTCGGTAAAACGGATTTCTGGGAAGCTAGACTAGTGCAGGTTATAATAATCGGGGACGATTTAATGCTCTGTCCAGCGTTGGTGCGACTATGGTTCTTTTCGAACAATCCCTATTCTCCTTGACGGGCAGGGACGGAGAACTAACGAGTGACCCAACAATTGTATCTGGGGTTTAAGAACAATATGCAGGTCCATATTCAGCCCCAGCGTCCTCGTCACATCCATTATTGTCAAGACGTAACCACGAACAGCCTCTAACCGACGTGGTCTTCACGGTGGAAGACAAGATCAACTCATTCTGAGCGCTGGGGCCCGACGAGACCCATCCAAGAATTCTGAGGAGAACGTCGACCGCACTGGCAAATTATTTCTACCTGGTATTTCGGCAGTCGATTGACGAAGACCGTTTTCTCTCTGCTTAGAAGAAAGCGATTATGACGCGCCAATCTACAAAACTGGTGGCCGATTGTCTCCTGGCAGCCACAGGCCTATAAGCCTAACTAGCGTGCCGTGCAATGTGATGGAACGTATTCTGAAGCGAGTTATCCTAGATCGACTTACTTCCCACTACTTGATATCTGCAGCTCATCACGTATTTCTTCCAAGGCGTTCTTGCATGGCAAACATGCTCGTGTTTATGGACAGCTGAACCCAAGCCAAAGACAAGGATTTTGTATCGGATGCCGTATTTTTCGACTTCTCAAAAGCATTTAATCTGACCCAACACGTCCCACTGATCAACAAACTCGAGTCTTACGGTATTCAAGGGAAAATCCTTCGCTGGATCAAAGCGTTCCTATCGCACAAATCACTCTGAGTAAATGTGAGATCTGCATACGCTTCTCCAGCGACGGTCTACTTTGGAGTTCCTCAAGGCGCCGTTTTGTGACCACTGCTGCTTCTGTTATAGGCGAACGACCTTTCAGACGCTTTTGCAAGTCCATGTCTACCTTTTGTGGACGACTTGAAATCCTGGAGTTTCAATGCCAGTGCCCTCCAAATGGATGTAGACGCTGCAAAGCAGTCGCCGTTATACTTGCACCTCGCTCCGAATGATGGAGAGCGCGTCCATATGTCACTTGAAGGACACTCAGCGAATGACTTTGTTTTGCAAGGTGAGAAAGGGTCAGAGAACATCATGCGAATAAAGGCCAAAAAGGATTTAGGTATCCGGCTCCCTTCAAACTTGTCATTATCACTGCACCATGAGAAATCGCCCCAAAAGGCATTCGCCATTTTACGGATGATGCGACGCACCTTCTCCTGTAGTACTCGCATGGACTTCCAAATATTCTATGGGGCCCACATCAGACCATTCCTTCAATATGCCAACCAAGCTGTCTAATCGGGACGAACGAAGGGCGTGTAGTGTCTGTAAGTTGTTGTCACATTTACCATTCTTCCTGAACTTGAACCACACTTTGTAACTGTCCTTCACATTATGTCATGACGTTTGTTTTAATGTTACGAATACACAATTTTCCGGTGCGACCTGCTGACTTCTTGCTGAACGAGTGTATTTACGCTCCGTTGAACTGTTTG
>NW_008752213.1:126977-132032 GCF_000715545.1 Opisthorchis viverrini | reverse complement strand
TCTCTGACTGAATATACACGCGACTGTCCACCGATCCGTACGATGCTCTCAAAGCAGCTATTATTTCTCGTACCGCTTCCAGCGTTGAACAGAATCTGCGGAAGCTTCTCTCCGGTGTTGACGTCGGCGATAAAACACCGTCACAACATCTCCGCGACATGTTGCACCTGCAAGGTAAACATCCGGTCAGCGACGTGGTTTCAAGAGAGCTCTGGCAACAAAGCCTGCCCATCGAAGTCCGTAAAGTCATTTCTGTCATCGAACAGGGTTCTTCCTTAGCGAAACTAGCCGAGGTGGCTAACCGCGTCCATGAAACCTGCAGGCAATTCGTGGTCTCTAACGCTCAGCAAAAATGCAATACGCAATCTAACCTGGAAGTCGAGTTCAATGCAATGAAAGCTCAAGTTTCTGAGTTATCCCTCCAACTGAATGAAGTCACCAAACTCACTGGTCGCCCTCAACGACATAGAGGATCTAGGTCTCGATCCCACAGTCATGCTACCAAGCACAGTGACCAACCTGGCTGGTGCTACTACCACCGTCGCCTCGGCGACCGCGCTATCCGATGCACCCGACGTTGCACTTTCTCCACAAAGCCTTCGAATTCGGGAAACGCCATGGCCGGCCAGTAATGGCGACCATTGCAACCGGCTCCTCTACCTGTCGCCTCTTCTTTGTATATGACCGCTCCACGTCCTCGAGTTTCCTCATTGATATCGGTGCTGAAGGAACCGAAAATTTGAACCTCAAGGTCAGGTGTTGTAAAAACGTTTTGGGACCCTGGTCCGACCGTAGCGTTTTACTTACCCTAGTAGAGCATTTAGGTATTTATTTTAGATATCTCGTTTTCGACCACACCCAACCACCCCTCCGACTCTTCCTGGCTTGATTAGGCCTCACTGAGCATAAGCTTCCTAGCATAATCCCACTGAAGCTTACTGTTGCCTGATTTGAATCAAACAATGCCACCAATCCCATCTTTCTCCAAGAGCTTGCTAGACCCTGATTCCTCATCATCCTTCTCCTCATTGCTTCAAAAGAAGCGCCTTGCAGGCAAAAGGCATAACACTAAACCTCACTATCTTCAAAGGCCGGTCGATAGATTGCCCCAGCTAAATTCTACCTGCTCAGTTGCACTAACTGACACTTCCCTTCCTGCCGCATCCNACCGACCTGGCAAGTCTCAGTGCTCGTGTGCATAAGGTGGAGAATGAACTGTTATCCTATCATATCATGCAACCAATTGCCTGCCTTCTAACTCCTGATGCAATGTGTGATCCATCAGATCTTGCAAAAGCGTCAGTCTCTATTGACATGCTCGCCTCGGAAATTAGTCGGCGGTATGGAAAGCGTAGACATATCTTCCTATATAATGTCCCTGACCGCATCCCGATAGAACGCACAAAAGCCGCCATCCTGACAGCATGTAACATGCATGACGCAGTCTGTACAGCCCGGCGGCTGCGAAAGTCGAAACCCTCCTTGCGTTGCCCAATACTAGTGCAATTTAGAGATGAATACGATGCAAGGCGCCTTTTAACATCTCAGGCCCTTCTGTCCTCGACCCAGACATTCCAGACCTTAAAGGTCAAGGCTGCTCGTACCAGACTCTAAAGGCAGCTCAAAAGAAACCCACTCTCCGAACTTCTTCAGCCGGCTACTGATAAGCATCGAACGAATCCATATTCTGTTCAGCAACCCGTACCACTAAATGCTCCCGATGTGACTCAGTCGCAGACTACTCATGAAACCAACCCCTTGGAAAGTTATGAAAGTCACATCGCCGGCGGGACATCTGCACATAGCTGTCGGAGAACACCAGATTCAGCTAATGACTTACGGGACCTGTCAACTGGTCCGGCCTCCTTTAAAATCCCCTCCTGTTCCGTTGAACACCCCTCTATACCCGACATCAGTACAGCCTGCTCCAAACCGATCGGTATTACAGCCACTCCGCCAAATACCGGAGCTGACCCCCTATCCTCTAAACCTCGAAGCTGCAGCGCAGCCCACCATTATCCTGGAATCGCTCCTCGCCAAAGACCGCCATACCGTCACGACAACTTGAGGCCGAAAGCCACACAGACCCTCACAATGGTCTCCAGCACTCCATCTCTTTTTCCTGACCACTCATCCACTTCCTCCACTTCTACTCTTGGACATCCGCCTGTGCCTCCTCGGACATCAATTGCACCAAAGAAATTCACCCCTGTGATGTCGGACGCAGAATCTTTCCGGCCCCTATCCGGTGCTACAATCGAAGATGGGAACACAGTCTCTCGCTTCAGACCCCCCGACCTAATGACACTTCGCCCTTTTCCACCAAAGTGCGCCCTCGGGCTCAAACACCTACTATCAAAGCCTGGTATTGTAACGCCCATGCCTGTACAAAATCCACGAATTCCCACTCTTCACCTGCCAGCTCCTCTGCCTCCTCCGAAGCCATGTGTAGCCGCACTCTTACAATTTTTAAAAAGCACATCAAGCCATACACGCTGCGCGCCTGGAAGCTTGTATCCACAACGACCCATGACCAGCTCCGACCCTCATCCGTTTCCATCACCCAGGCCATCAGCATTCGTCCCGCCAGAATACCATTTTCGGAGACCACCCATCCCTCCACAGCCGCCACCCCCTTTTGCATCCTATCTCCCTCCATACCTGCCGGCTCAGATGACACAGCCAACAACTCTACATTCAAATGCATACTCTCCTCCCAAAGCCACTCCGCACCCTACACTGAGCCTGATACAGTCCCTCCTGCCGTGGGTTCAAACCTATTTCAACGACGATTTACCCATCTACCACCAATATTGAATACCCTCTCCCAGACCCCGAACCCTGTTTCATATTACCCCACCTCCAGGTGCCCAGTCCTCCCAGTCCTAAACCCCACCGTAAGTGAGGTTACAAAGTTCCTACTTAGTACCGTCTGCTCGCCAATGAGCTCGTCGATAATGTTGTTCAATGCCTGCTCATTACTCCCCAAAATCCATAATATCCGAACAATTGGAGCCATTGCACGACCGAGCATAATCTGTGTGACTGAAACACGGTTCACAGATGAAACTCCTGACGCGGCCATATCAATCCCTGGCTATGATACTCACCGCTCCGATAGGAAAAAGTCAAGGGGTGGTGGCTGTGCCATCTATTCCAAGTCAGAACTTCGTGCAACCCCATTTGACGATTCTTCTCTGGAAGGGGTTCCAGAGACCATTTGGATACCAATAGAACGTACCAAACAACCTGTACTAGTAGGTTGTATCTATTTGGCACCTTCCCCCCGCCTCTATTGCTGATCTCTCCCGCATTATCTTCACTGCACATGCCCTTCCTCACCCGTCTAAATTTATTTTAAGTGACTTTAACCTGCCGGACATTTCCTGGTCCTCCACCACGGGCCCCGCCCGTTATACCCCGCTGCTTGCACAACTAGTTGTGGAGGGCTGGTCCCAAATTGTACGTAGTCCCACTCGTGGCCTACACACTTTAGACCTAATATTCTCCAACGACTGTCATTCGGCTACAGCTATAGTTGGTCCACGCTTCCCAGAAAGTGACCACTGCGTCGTTTCTTGCAACGTAGCCAGCTATCGCCAAACGGCTTCTCTGAGTCCATCCAAGTTTCATCTCCTCTCACCGGATATTTTACAAGCTTTTTCCTCCACGCTGGCTTCCCAGGAGTGGGACAACTTCTTCCTGTCGAGAGATACACACCGCGTCAGTGACATCTTTTACCATAACCTACTGACTGCTTTTCGTCTAGTTTCTCCTGTAAAACGTTTTCACGCCAGTATCTCCGGCTACGACAGATTATTAAAAACCTTGGACGCCAAAATACACGGGGTTAGCGGAGAATATCGGAAATCTCGGGGTTTCTCACTACTAATTCTCAACAACAAATTCTCTAATAACCGAGAATCCTTGCTGGCATCTCGAACGCCGAGAAGAGAACACCGTCCTCAGATCTCCATCCCAATCCAAATTACTCAGCCGACTGCTCCGTAGACGTTGTACCCCAAACAGCCCCTCAATAGCTTGTTTGCTTTCCTCGGATGGTAGCCCCACCACAAATCCTGTCAACATAGCAGACCATCTAAACTCTTACTTAGCCAGCTGCTAGTTCGAATTCATTGAGCTGTTTTTACTGGCCTTGCTTTCCCCCGACCGAAAAAACTGGTAACTGGAGTAGTCTATTAATGCACAAAACCGCACTTTGACTGCTTGGATGGTTTTGCACCTTGCAGATCTGGTAGCCTGCACGAGGGATGAAAACTTCGTGTGTTGGATGGGTACGCCCTGCCGAGAGGGTCGCTCTGTTACGTTGCACCATGGTGCATTTGTATACCCCCCCCAGTATCACGGGTGCATCGCCCATCGCCGATGGTTCTGAGCCTGGCCTTTAAATTCGGGAAATAAAAAAAGAGCACTGCTGTTTTCTGATTGTTGCTGCCGTTGTTGGCCTCGCCTCGGTTGAGCTATTTGGCAACGCCATAAACAATAACAAAAACTGGCCTTTCGCCTGTCCACGAGTATTCAATAAGAAATCAATATACCTGGCATAGTCGGAAGAAACTTTGCGATGCCCATGGCCTACGTCGACGTGCATCGCTGTAGCTGCCTTCGTCAATATCGAGGCTACACCGCCCCAAAACCTACCTCGTCAGCTAAACAAAAAGACACCAAATTTGCTGCTCCCAGGAGTGCCACATACAACACATATAAACATACATTTAGACTCCCGACTCTCCACTATCAACATCTGAGGATAGCACCGGAAGTCTTCTTCGTCACGCACCCGTTCACTGATTAAAGCTGATGGTAGTGCATCGGGGACTGGTGACCTTCCCCCTCGTATCCATCTTCCTTCCTAGATTGTCCCAGTATCATCCATCTCACTAACAACCTCCGGGAATTTACACCCCCTAGTCGTTACGAGTTTGGTTTACACTAACCACACCACCTCTTAGCCCACATGCAGTAAACTGTCCTGTCTCAGGTAGTATGGTTATATTGGCAACCTTAGCTTGACCCTGATGACTACACTACTGA
>NW_008752213.1:115077-122472 GCF_000715545.1 Opisthorchis viverrini | reverse complement strand
ACGAATACACAATTTTCCGGTGCGACCTGCTGACTTCTTGCTGAACGAGTGTATTTACGCTCCGTTGAACTGTTTGTTGACTGCTGAACCAGTGCGACTAAATCGCGGTGTTTGTGTCAACTGTTGAACGTCACAATAAATACCTGTGACATTATTAGCCGTGAATAATTTTCCTACCGTGGAATATATCACGCACGCGGAACCATCTGTGGGAAATTCCGACAAGCGAATATTTCCTTTCACAGCCAGTTAGTGCATTTGGATCGGTGTAGTGGACCATTGGATCTACACATTCGTGAGTCCCCACTTGGCTACTCATTCCTTTCCTATTGTGATTTTATGATTTTGTATTGGTTACTTTGCTTGTTAATTTATCCGAACACGCTGATAAGGTCCTAGTCGGCTACAGACTTGACCCTCATTGAGGATGTCCATTGAACCGCTACTAAAATTATTGGCAGCCTCAAATCCGTCCACGACAACACGCGTCTCGCGGTGCTTTATTTCTTTCCCCTTGAGTGCCGTCACCTCCGAGGGGACCTAATTCCTACTTATGCCCTGTTTGACCAAAGCTTGGCCAACAGATTTTTCACACTTGACCCAGCAAACACACGGTGGGGACATAGTAAGGGGCTTCTCAAGCTCAGAGCGCACACATTCACTGAACAAAATTTTTTCTCACTTCGAGTAGTAGCTGCGTGGAATGACCTTCCTCGGATGGTTGTCCACGCACTATTAGACATTTATTTATGCAAATCTCCGTGCTGGCAAAAAAACTGCCCGGCGCTGAGAACATAAAGAGGGGTGCTATACCCTTTTTTCACTTGTGCCTTGCAGGTGAACGACAGTCACTGACCAACAAGATCAAAACCGATCCGGGAAGCTTTGGCAAAAGCCTTGACTCTGTGTATCAATCCGTGAGTCCGTGAATCCGTGAGCATTGTCAAAATCACTGATTAGTGCAGCAAGAGCTATCTCCCGTATTTGCTATAATGTAGGTACTATACGGAACCCAGTCCAATATCCGAAACTGTACTAGCGCGACATATCCTAGTAGCTTCATATTGCATTTGTGTACCAAGTTACCCAATCGGAAAATGCTTGTTTAAATGCACCAACGCCTCAGATGAGACACGTAAGTCTCGGAGCGCTTGTCTCAGCGTCCTTGAGCAGGTCTCGCTGAGGCTACAATGGAGGATGCCTACTGTCTCACCACTTCGCAAGTTCTCGAATTTTTTCACACAACTGAGGAAAGTGGACTCTCTGAGAAACAGGTTGCCATTGCCCTAAATAAAAATGGCTTCAATGGTTTGTCGTTCTGGCGCCTCTCCAACTTTGTTTAGAGCTACCACCGGAAGAAACCAAACCATTGTGGCGTCTAGTTTTGGAACAGTTTGATGATCTTCTGGTCAAGATTTTGCTGTCCGCTGCCACAATATCTTTTGTGAGTCTCGGATCGTCTTGTTCTATTTTTGAAGGTCCTTGCATGGTTCGAGGATTCTGAAGATGCGACCACGGCCTTTGTTGAGCCTCTTGTGATAATGTTGATTCTCATCCTCAATGCCATTGTTGGGGTCTGGCAGGTAATCATTTGACATTCTAATCATATCCACTAGGAAAGGAACGCCGAATCTGCTATCGAAGCCTTAAAGGAATACGAATCTGATACAGCGAAGGTGATTCGCCAAGGACACAGGGGCCCTCAAACAGTGAAAGCACGTGAACTCGTCCCGGGTGATATAGTCGAAGTTTCCGGTGAGTTGCAGTCCTTCGGTTTTCTGGAGTTTTTGCAGTCATAGTGGTTGCCACTTCTGGTGCACTGGTCTCTTGTAATCACTTCCTCAGCTGCCGAATTATCGGCGATAGATCCGAGTTCCTGCAGTAAGTGAAGCTGATTCGCGGATGCCGTAACCACAGCAATACTAGTGCTTAAGCTGAACTTGGTCGTCTTGTTTGGAGATTGGAACAGGCGCCACAGCCTGTTTCCTAAAACCCTTGACTAATCTGGTGGCCCTGTTACTCAACTCCTGAATGCGACCAGGCCCTATATTTGACTGCTTGAAACGAAGAACCTAGTCGTCCAGAGAGTGACCCTCTGGCAGGATATTGGTCTACGTAACAGTGAAGTACACAAAAGTACATCCTTCCACGAGGCCTTAACTTGGAGCTGTCGGTCATTTCGCTTTTGGTGCATGCACCAAGGCGGATAAGCGAAAACAGGAACCGGTACTGTCTTTGATCTATATGCGTTGCTATCTCCCAACTGACCCCGATTCACTCACTGATTTGTAGATCCCAGATGTAGAAACATCCATTTATGCTGATGACCCCGTTCGTCCCGTGTCGTTTTTGGCGGCTGCATCTGCGCGTCAGCCGGCGCTGACAGCCTCAGATATCTCGAAATTAGTCTTCTGACTTAACACCTGGTCCATCTGGCTGATTTCAGTGGTCAGACTTCGAACCAAGTACGGAAGCAATTTGCTGTTGCCCTCATACTAGACTAGCCCGACAGTCATGTGTGCTGTTTATCAGAAGCCAGAATTCGAGATGCCAACATAACTTTTGAGATGACTGTCCCAGCACTCCACTGACTTTCGGTTGCGCGTATGTAGATATCCAGAAGCCGTTGTAGCCAGGTATGCAGGGATTGAAAGGATCTTTGATTGACTGCATATCCGTTGATATTCGCCTCTCTCTGGTCCGTCTGGCAACGTCTGTAGAGAAGTTTCAAGCTGGAATTTCATCCCGGTGTCATTTGTGCTTACGCCCCAACCGACTACAGCCCTGATACCACCAAAGACAAGTTTTGTGAACTCTTGAGTGCCTCGTCACGGCGGGCCAAAAGCTCAGATGTCGCTATGCTTACCAAAGGTCTGAATGGACAGTGGGTAAACTTAGCGCATCTGAGACCCAATTAGGTGGTCGACTCATCACGAAGAGACTGGACTTTACCGTGGTGTGACAATTTGTGTGCCTTGGTGACCAACTGAGCCATACTTGCGGGAAGTGTCTGCGCGACACTCGCAGCCTCATACCAGATTGGTCAATGGTTATGGGTCTGACAACCACAGTCTCGTGGTCCTCCAGGTTGTGGGTTGGAACTTGTGGCAACTTGTTCCGTAGAAATAGCAATGCATTTACACATCCCGCCAAACACCTCTGCTCTCCGGTCAAATTTTTGAGCCCCAGGATTTGGTTAGGGACCCTGTCTAGGTTTGGGCACCTTGGCTGTATCCCAGCCAACGTACAACCATGAACTACGCATATACAAACAAACTCATGCCACATCGGCCGTCGCGTGGTACCATCGGCCGGGTCGCCTTACTCGCTGCATACAACAGGGCGGATAAGCGAAGACAGATTACTGCTAGCACCTACCTTCTTTCTCTTTCACATACTTTTCTCCCTCCTCTCCCCGCCGCATTAATAACTCTGTCCTTGTAGGCCCAGCACTCAGGACTGATGACTCCGTTCGTCTTGCGTCGGTTTTGCGTGCAACATCTGCTCATTGCATGGCGCTGACACTCAGCTGTCTTCAAGCCTCGACGCCCAGTCTATCTGACAGGACAACAAGCTGCTCTTGCTCTTACACTGGACGCGCTTGGCATTGATGTGTGCTGTGTCTCCAAACCAAGAATTCAAGATGCAAGCACAGTGGTTGAGCTAACCGCCTCATCAGTCTCCACTCGCTTCCGGCTACGCAACTTTGGTGATCCAGAGGCTGTTGCGGCGGGATGTGCAGTGCTTAGTACCGTTCAAAGTCATTAGTCGGAAGGATCCTTGCTTGACTGGATACCTGTCGATAGCCGCCCATGTGCGGTTCGTCCGGCAACGTCACTGAAGGAGTCTTACAAGCGGGAAGTTGATCACTGTCTGTTTGTCGTGTCTGCCTACACCCCAGCTGACTGTATCTCTGATTCCATCAAAGACAAGTTTTGCGACGCCCTGTTGCGGTGAGCTAAAAGTTCAGATATCGTTGTGGTTGTCAGAGATCTGAATGCAAAAGTGGATAGGCTTAGCGTATCTGAGACTCAATTAGGTGTCAGACATGGACTGCACTCAGTACGTACGGACATTGGTGAACGATTGCTTCAGCTGCGTGCTGACCTCAGGCTGTTTTTATGCAGTGCTAACTTCCGAAATAGCCGAAGTCGCCTGCTCATCATGCTGTTTGTGATAATGATGATGATCGCGTGGCGCCCACCAACGGTGTGTCTATCGCAAACTCAAATTGATCACAATGCCATCTGTTACCGATGGCGCGGATCAGTAACTGACTCCGTCGTTTTGTAACACATTTGTGGATTCCGACCACGCACTCGTCTGGAATCGCTTCTCTCTACATTTTCCAGGGCCGCGCAAGATGCAGAAAAATCGCTTGGCACTTGAAAGACTAGCAGATCCGGATGTTAGACGAACTTACCGGAATCGTCTCATAGAGTTTCCTTTTTCGTCAAATGTGAACTCATACTGGGGCGACATTACCACCTCTGCACATAGTGCTAAGAATTTCGCCTGTGGCACACCACCACCAGGTGAACTCAAGCACTGGATGTCAGACAGAACGGCGGCATTGCTTAAATCTCGATGAAATATCCCAGCCAGTCCTGAACTTCATGCAACGAATTACCAGACATCAAGTGAAAGTGAGCGTGCGAGCCGATCGTAAAATGTGGCCACAGAAAGCCAATAAAATAGAAGAGACCCTAAGATTATTTCAGTTGATCCGTGTGACCTGTCCCCGGAAACCAACTGTGAGTGAAGCCATCAAGGATCGGAACGGAGTGACCATCTTGGATAGAGACGAACGCCTCGACCGTTGGACTTAATACTTCGAGCAACAATTGTGACCACCGGCTGCCACTCATCTGGAGTCCACAAGTGACGTAGATCCTTGGATGGTGAACATGGAACCATCTACGATCTCAGAGGTTTACGACTGCATATGTTCTCCCAGGCGCCACCGACCTTCTGTCCCGCATGGCCTCCCACCCGCATTGTTCAGGACGGGTGTGAAGTCCTCAGTCAGCGCTTGTCTGATCTGTTTGCTTGCATTTGGGAAAAAGAATCTGTCCTAGACGACTGGTGAGGGTAAGTGATAGTGCCCATTTTCAAAACAGGGCCTCGTAGTGAGCGTGGTAACCACGGGTGGATCAGCTTGACCTCGATCGTAACGTAGCTGTCGGCGTCACTGGTGCTTCGTCGCTTGAAATATCTAGCCGGACGAATTACTAAATGCCAAGGGCGCACTGATTGTGGGACCTGGTGGACACGGAAGGTCAAGGAATTGGAAAGCCGGTAATTTCCGAGCATTATTACAGTTGATCCGTGCGACGGGACCTCGGAAACCACCTGTGAGCGAAACCACCGTGGATCAAAGTGGCTCAGTCATTCTCAATAGAACTGACGCTTTGACTGCTGGGCCGAGCGTTTTGACTAGCAACTCTCGTAACCATCTGATACCGTTCATCTGGATCCTGGAACCGCAGTAGAGACCTGGACAGTGAACTAGGAGGCCCTCATGTATCTTCGAAGTCCTGACCTTAGCATGTGTGAAGTTAATGCACTTATCAGTAGGCCTCTTGTGCGACTTCTTTTTCATTACGAAAACAATGTCGCCTGCATATGCTAAATCAACAAAGTTTTTTTATCAGCGGCCATTTGGACGCCAGGGTTCTGAAGACCTTCCAGCTTCTCACTGTTACATAGATTACAAAATTAAATCGGAATGAAGAGAGTGGGCATCCCTGATGGACATCGCATCATGTACGGAGGCTTTTGGAGAGCTCTCCGTATACTTCCACCTTCATAAGTCTGAGGATACAAATAAATTATGTTCACGAATTTTCGGAGCATTCCTTGGTGGGCAAGCGTGTTAGGGGGTGAGATGACTCAATGGTTAGAGTGCAAATTTATTGACCGGAAGGTCCGTGGTTCGAACCTGATTTCTGCCTCTCGACTTCCCTTGCCTAGGCTTGGGAAACTTGGCAGTATCGCAGCCCTCGTGCTTCTTCCTGGTGGCATGGCAGTTAGGCACCGAGAGGGTGCTACAGCTTAACCATTTTTTCCAAGGGTGTCAACAAGAACAGAACGGTCAACCCAGCCGAATGTGCCTATGATATCCGAGAAACTAAAACAGTGGGGGCTGATATAATCACTTTGTGGGTCGACGCTTCGTCACTTAACTGATTCCTCAACTCTGAACGCCCAACTGACCACCACCGTAAAATCTCACAGTCACCGAAACATCAACCGCTCCTCTTGCACCAGCCCATTGTATCTCCGATGCAGCACAAGACGATTTCCGTCTACAACTGGTCACTGTTAATCAAGGGAGGTTGAAACGTCGCAGCACCTGAATAACGTCACCCATAAACGCGATGGTTCAGTTCACCAGAGACGTGTTTCTGATTTGCGTTTAATTTTAACACAAAACAATCTAATGGTGGGTGCCTTTTGTAGTATCGCGCCGACCATCTTCGTTTATCACTAGTACTGGGTTTCGACTCCATATGCCATTGTGCATCCGGGTATCTTCCTACCACTGAGCAGCCCTGGAGCTAAACTGACGCGTTTTCATCAGCCATCGATAGATGTTCGTCACAGCTGGTTTACGTAAGCAATCTTGGTTGAAAAGTCATTTTTATCTCGTCTGCGGTGGCTGTGGTTGTTGAGGTCCTGTGATATTTCAGGCAATGGTGACCGTGTCTCTTGGGGATCCAAGCGGTCGCTCGTCGTAGATTCCCAGGGAGTTTCCCTTCATTTAAGATCAAGGGCTTTGTTTGTCCTGCACCTCTGCGAAACAGCTAGGCGTTCTACGGTTTCTGAGGCAACAAGCTTGGTAATATTTGTCCTTGTGCAACGTTGGGGTCTTTTGTGCCGCTTGTGATGAGGGCAACCACCCTTGGGGATACACTTAGCTAATAGAGTGGTCTGATTTTGTATTGATATTGAAAGGTAAGCGATCTGGCACGTGTTTGCGTTTTCCGGTTGTGTTATCCGAGGTAGCCTGTTTACGGGCTATTGACACCACTTGGTTCTGGTTTTGACCAGGGAACTAGCACGATCAGTGTGTGGTGTTTGGTGGCCTTAGCTTTTTGAAGATGGTGCTTGCATTAGTGTAGTAACCATATTTTCCCCAGCTTAGTTCTCGGTCTGAGCCTCTCAAGCTGGCGTTCACGTCAAAACAACCACCAAAGGTGCACAAGGTGCCCAAAACGAGGTCAAGAACAGATGTACAGCGCTTCGTATATATAGCGTAAGCGGTTATAACTTTCTGGAAGTTCTGACGCGTTCTGGATGCGCCATTGGCAATCGGCATTTGGCCAATACTGGGTCATGATTGGCTGTTGGGTCCAGATTGTTGACTAATCAGATCTCGTCTTGATGCCGGAC
>NW_008752213.1:114598-114824 GCF_000715545.1 Opisthorchis viverrini | reverse complement strand
TGGTGCCGAGATCAAAAGTGTCCAGAAGCATTTCTAGACTCATATCACTCGGTCCTGTAGGCAGGATCTGCGCATCTGTCGGCCGGATTTGGTTCGCGTGGCGTATCCACTTGGCTGGACCAACTTGAATCTTGTAGAGCACTTTACCGCGCCGGCGAAGGATGAGTCCTGGGGTCCACATAGGGTGTCTGACGCTATAGTCACGAACCAACACTCTGGCCTTCGC
>NW_008752213.1:97313-106427 GCF_000715545.1 Opisthorchis viverrini | reverse complement strand
CATGATCTCCATTGGTAAATCGTACAGGTAGTGCTGAATCTCTTTGCATATGAAGGCTTTCCGAATAAAAACATGATCTCATCAGTTGACCAAAACACTAATTTCGGACCACAAACGGACCGACAGAGATTAAGTTTCTCCGTAGCCTGAGAGCACCAATTCCATGCACTCTAACCGAAACAAATGGGGACTTTATCCTTAGATTTCACATGTTGGTCGTCCCTTTCTGAATCGTCCACGCTCAGCCTCTGAAAAAACATTCTTTTAAATGGATTAAAATTCTCGACAAATACACTTATTTGGTGCCAATTTGATTTTCACCGGAGACTCTCCTGGATCCCGGCAGAATCTCTCATTTATGATGTCCTCCGTTGCAAGTTGGGTTCAAGTGGAGCGTAAGGCTGATGAAAACGAAGACTGCTTCTACACGATAAGTCCAGAAAAAAATAGGGCCGGTCAGTTCTCAGAAAACTTATGAGTAGTTTTCTTTATGAGGACTAATCTCCTGTTTCCTTAGGGTTCGCTATAGGAAATGCATGCCATCCGATACTCACTCTCGAACATTCATACTATCTTACAAGTTAATTTGGAGATCATAATGATATGGACAACTGATCTTGAGTTTTCAGGTCAAGCCTTTTGACTCCGAAGCTTCTATCAATCCTCTGCTGGTTGCCCGCTCTTAGTTTCGATGGCTCACTCTAAGTTTGTGAGTTGTTCTGGGAATAATTGCTTAAGTCTAGTAGGCCGGCAACTGTCCAAANATGATGATGATGATGATGTCTAGATATGCAGTTTCTGATTCAGTCGTCCCTTTCTGAATCGTCCACGCTCAGCCTCTGAAAAAACATTCTTTTAAATGGATTAAAATTCTCGACAAATACACTTATTTGGTACCAATTTGATTTTCACCGGAGACTCTCCTGGATCCCGGCAGAATCTCTCATTTATGATGTCCTCCGTTGCAAGTTGGGTTCAAGTGGAGCGTAAGGCTGATGAAAACGAAGACTGCTTCTACACGATAAGTCCAGAAAAAAATAGGGCCGGTCAGTTCTCAGAAAACTTATGAGTAGTTTTCTTTATGAGGACTAATCTCCTGTTTCCTTAGGGTTCGCTATAGGAAATGCATGCCATCCGATACTCACTCTCGAACATTCATACTATCTTACAAGTTAATTTGGAGATCATAATGATATGGACAACTGATCTTGAGTTTTCAGGTCAAGCCTTTTGACTCCGAAGCTTCTATCAATCCTCTGCTGGTTGCCCGCTCTTAGTTTCGATGGCTCACTCTAAGTTTGTGAGTTGTTCTGGGAATAATTGCTTAAGTCTAGTAGGCCGGCAACTGTCCAAAAGTAACTTATCGGGCCTTTCGCAGCACCACATTTCCAGGGTAGATTCCCAACGGTTTCAAAACTCTTCCGCTCTTGCAGCCAAAAAATTTTCTTATTTACCAAGTGTACATATTAATTACTTCGTTGTATAGTTGGAGATTACGTGGTTGCTTCTTTCCCATTGTCATTCAGTCGGTGACAGAGTTCCTGCGGATATTCGGATTACCACTATTATGAGCACTACCCTCAGAGTGGACCAGTCAATCCTGACCGGCGAATCCGTTTCCGTCCTGAAACACTCCGACCCTATTTCCAGTAGCCGGGCGGTTAATCAAGACAAGAAGAACATGCTTTTCAGTGGCACCAATGTGGCATCGGGGCGATGTCGAGGCGTTGTGGTCGGAACTGGAATGAATACCGAAATAGGGAAGATTCGCGATCAAATCATGCATTCGGAAACAGAGAGGACTCCTCTAGGTCAAAAGATTGATGAGTTCGGCACACAGTTGTCAAAAGTAAGTCGACCCCGAAGTTACAGGATGGTTTCTTACCACGCTTCCTGTTAACTAGGTTCAGGCCTGGAAGGGTTCACTTCCTCTATCCAAACACCCGGAAATTAATACCCCCGGATTTTCATTGCTCGTCGTTGATCCCCGAAAGATTTTATATGAGCATAGTGGTTTTTATTGTTTTTTTTACTGCCGCCATCATATAGGCTCATAATGTTCCCCACTGAAACCACTAATGCATGCGCGGTCTCATCTAAAAGGATTACTGGGTGATTTTGCCTATTCACAACCTCTTTTGGTCGAGAGAGTTCATCAAAAGAATGCAGCATCTACCTGTGTCATCTAAAAACGTGATGCGATGCAATACATGGACAAGGAAGAGCTGTTAAAAGGCAGCTTTTGGGTCGACGGTGATTAATCTCCCGTTAGTGCCACCCTACAGAGCACAATGAAACAGACCGTAAAAAGCGAGGCAAATCAGGGCCACTTCTTTCTTAACCTACGCGACGAAATCTCCCTGTAACTGCCTGTTGTGATTACCACTAAGCGGTGAAAACGGTTAACTAATGAGACAAGTGGCTGGTCTTGCTGCATCCACTTGATAAGTCTTAGTCATGACAAGACTCGTCAAGAAGATATGATGAACGGCTAGTTCCACAGTATGCATCCCGATGGGTTATGGTGGGGTTTTTGCGTGATAATCCCATTGTGTAGGGATAGTTGATGTGGTATGGTGGCTTTGAAGGTATTATGGTAGCGGTATGGGTGCGCTGTTTTTGTGAGATTTCCGAGTTTATATTCCGCTGGGATTAAGATAAGGTGTTTTTAGTGAGCAGTGGTAAAGCTGGCAGGTTGGGAAGGATGCCTGTCGTTTCTCTCAGAGCCTGTTGGGCCTCCCTCCCTGCCTGACCTTCCTGAAATGGTTCGTATGTCTGCACAGGACTGTCAGTTTCGCTCTGAACCATGTGCCGAGTGACAGATTTGAACGCTTTCCATCTTCGCGAGTAAATGAGGTGCAGGGCTCCTCAGGGTAGCGTAACTTCAGTTTATTTCGCTTGTAGATCTGTTGCATCGTCTGTACACCTGGCACACAAACCTTCGACTGTAACACCCAGCGTCTTGGGATAGGCCTAATTCCCGATGCCGTTTCAGTATATCTGCATAATTTTCAAAAGCAAAACGTCCGACATCTGTCTTAATTTCTCTCATGTGTTTTCTAATGTTTCCACGACAAGGGTAAACTGACCTATCTGGATCGTAAGTCTTCCGCTCGCTGTTCCTGTAGGCAGTGACCATGATCAACATCTCTATTTTGGATTCATTACTCTACATTTTCAGCTCCAGGATCGCATCAGTGCTTTGAAGGGTTAAGTTCTCTTTGTTTTCCGTCTAGTTCTGGACGTTAACAAATACACGCTGTTTGACCTCCAAGTCTGCCAGCTGAATCGCCCGTGTTGTCGTAATGGCGGAGACAGTCTAGTGCCGGTATCCCTGCAGAATTTGTCATTCATTGGTACGGTGAACGTCCTGGTATTTCCGTTGGAATTCTGCAGCTATTCGTATCTGCTCTCAGGTACTCAACCATACTCGTACAAGGATTCACTCTCACCGTAATTCCTTTGTTGCCTTCTCTTTTGACGATTGAGAAAGCACCTTCAGGCTGGAGTACGCATAGGACATGGAGGCTACGAAGACCCGTGAGGATAATCTTCGTACCATGTAAAAATAGACCCAGTGAGAGTGAACTTGATGGAGACAATAGCGACACAACCGTGGTACCCTTTGAGTGCATAGCTCCCGTACAACTTAAAGAAAGCATGAGGACTGAGATACTACTACCAAGTTACACAAGCCTGGCATTCGAAAATCCAGAGTTCGGTTCGAGCCATGGACCCATCGCTCGGTAGTCTCGTGTCTTAACTGCCGAATTATCCCGTGGCTGGATGTCGACTGCAAAGATATCACTGGCATTTTACCACATCTACTGAAACTTTCAACACGAATTAGTTCCAACTGCTCCAGCGAGCTCGAGATAGCTCAGCGGTTAAGGCGCGTACTTACGGACCAGTTGGTCCTTAGTTCGGACCCGACCTCAGTATCTCGATTACATTTCTCTTGGTTTGGGCAGTCTGACAATATCTCACCTCTGGCTCTTCGAGTGGCATGGCAGCTAGGCACCCAAAGGGTGTTACACCTGAATGACTCCAGCGTAATTCTTAGTTTCACTTGGTGACAACTACATCCCCTTGGTTGCATTTTTTCCTAACTCTGAAGGTGATCACCCTCATCTGCATTGCCGTATGGTGTATCAATATTGGCCACTTCAACGATCCCGTTCATGGTGGATCCTGGCTGCGTGGTGCCATCTACTATTTCAAAATTGCCGTCGCCCTTGCTGTAGCCGCTATCCCAGAAGGTCTACCAGCCGTCATCACGACTTGCTTGGCTCTGGGCACACGTCGCATGGCCCGTAAAAACGCCATTGTCCGCTCGCTACCCAGTGTTGAAACTTTGGGCTGCACGACAGTGATTTGTTCAGACAAGACGGGGACTCTAACAACAAATCAAATGACTGTGGTCCGCATGTTCACTTTTGCGAATGGAGCACCTGGTGGTGCACAAAGTGGTGATGGGCGACCACTGGCTTTCGATGAATTTGAGATTACCGGCTCCAAATACGCCCCCGAGGGGAGCATGTAAGTCATCTTTGTGATCTTCCAGCTTCAGTCCTGTTTTTTCTGGATTATTGTCTAAAGGTATGATCACATTGGAGTGCCCTTAGTCAGACCCCACTCTTCCTTCGTCGTGTTGTTCTCCACACGGATTGGACTTCCAGTCCAGTTCTAATTGCTCTCGCCACTTTCGAACTATCTGTCCTCGTTTTCTGCATGATTCTACATCAATAGTATCTCACTGAAGTTAGCCAATTTTGTCTTGACCAACTTATTCTAATAGATTTAGGAGTTTATTGGACGGCTTTCTAATCCGTTATATTCTCCCGAATTAAAAATGCTGTTTACCTTTAATTTTAACTGCAGACGATAAGGTAGTAAAGTACTCGTATGCGCGCTTCCTGATCTGTTCATCAGGCTTCGCAATCAAATTGCAAACGTTTCGTCACTGATCGAGGTATCACCAGTGGACGGTTGGCTACGTACTGCCTCCTGTTCTGCTTGCGTCGATGTACTTTCTGAAAAGTATCTAATAGCTCTGCTGTTATTGGTTGATTTTCCACTGAGATCTGAATCTGGCCGATCAGGTAAGGCGAAAGCTATCATGCAGCCAACCAATCACGCTGAGGTTATTACGTACTGTTTGGGAGTCGTTTAAATACGGGAAGAAGGGGAGGAATACGCCCTCAACCGCGCAATAACGTTATCACGTTGGTGATGAAACGTATTCAGTCCAGTTGCCTAGTTTAACGAACGGACCAACAACCGAGCAACGCATTCGGACTACCCACATTTCACTGCACCACTCGGGCGAGGCTTGAAACACCATGCAAAATAAGCTTACTTTATGTTTATTTCCTTCATGCGAAAAGTATCAGATATGCTTAGTACTGCTTGATAGAGTAGAAACCTGCATTGACGGACGTTAGTTCATCGTTCGCTGGTTCATCACAAGCGTAGGCAAAAAATTGCTTGAAACTCTTGCCATGGCACCTACAAATTCTCTCTTTGGGGCTCTTTCCCACCACCCCACAGCATTCGGAAAGGTCAAAAGGTCAACTGTTCAGAGCATCCATGCTTGGTCGAGTTGGCTCACATTTGTGCACTGTGTAATGATTCCGGAGTTGAATATAATGAAAGTAAAGGACATTATGAAAAAGTTGGCGAAGCGACGGAGACTGCTCTGATTTGCTTGGTGGAGAAGATGAATGTTTCTGGGGTGTGCAAGACTGGACTTACCAATCGGCAGCTCGCAATGGCCTGTAGTCATGATCTGCAGGTAATTTCGGTTTCCCACATCTTCATCGTTGTCTTTTGCAACTCCCAGCCTAACCCATTTTAATCCCACTTCCTTACAGCACATGTACCACAAAGAATTCACCTTGGAATTCTCACGTGATCGCAAGTCCATGTCCACATTCGTGACACCTAAATCTCGGGGGGATGGAAGGCATGGGAAGCTGTTTGTAAAGGTAAGGATGCGCCTGATGTGTGCTAGTTTAGAACTTTCGTTCGACCGTTTACGTCTATCTTCTTGGGGACGCGCGGCGTCTCGATTCCCTAAGCGTGCAGTCGTCATCGTTTTGCGCTGCTGGGCCCACCGTTGAAACTCGGTAACGTGATGTTGCGTTGCTTGCGATGTTTATGGGAAACCCGAACTCCAAGGATGAGAGTACCGACTGTGATAGACAGCTTCTATGCACTGTAATCTCACTTTGTGTTCGAAATTCTAATATTCAAGTCATAATTTCTAAGAGATAGTGTATATTCTTACCCTGAAGGTCCTCAGAGGTGAATAATGGAGACCGGGTGGTTTCCACCGCACCGAGTGCATAAGTTCTTTTAAATACGAACTTTCACTGTTCGTTTTTGCAGATAAGTTTTTCTCCCTGGTTGAGTGCTACCGCCTCCCTACCGCTATAAAAAGGGTGCTAGCGTGAAGTTGGAATGGAGATTGTGGCAAGGTGCGATGTAGATGTGCTTACCGTCGTGATTATTTTGACCAATCGACGCGATTGTCTCGTCATATCCGCAAAATTCAGGCAACCGTCATTGCATTGTGATGCATCGCACTAAAATCCACTTCGCTGAATGTAAGTCTGGGTTTTGGGTTTTCAGTGTACGCAAACCCATCCAGATGTCTTAGGCCCGTCCTTTGCCAACGAGTTCGCGCCTTTAGCGAAATACGCTCTTTTGCGCATGTGGTCTTGCCCTTCCTCGCAACCAGCATTCCTTTGTTGTGTAAGCTTGATTATGTAGTTTGTTCACCCGGGGTAGATCTTGACTAGACATTTGCGAAACAATTAATTGCTAAAAATTAGTCAGCTAAGTCCTAATTGAGATTAGCGGTTACGTAATTGAGTGTGGAACGGATTCTCAAGTTGTATAATGGATCAGGCGTTTGCTTATTACATTCCCAAAGCTATCTCAAAGAGGCTTTAATTAGATCAGCCTCAAAGGTAACAAAATACTAAGTGAATCTAGGTGCTATGGGAGGAGAATGGATATCAATACGTCTATATCCAGTAAAGTGTGGTTGAACTAGTTTTGATTGACAGAATTGAATCGGGCGACCTTTCGGAAAGCACTTGAAAGTGTTTTAGATCTATCAGCCCCCACCCACCTACTATGCTTTATTCGGCCTTTCCTCAGTTTTCGCGGCCCATCGTGCCCACCACCGAATATTACCGTCTTTGGAAGCACAATCTACCTATGAGGTTGTCAAGAAGTGGTCGACAGCTCGCTACCGCTTTCGTCTTGCTTGAGGCTCATTAGGTTGGTGCAATCCTCGGTTTGTCCGTTTGGGTTCTTTGCCTAAATCTTCATTCATATCATCATTGATTTCGGTCCGAAGACAGGATTTCGGGCACAGTACTACGTCTAAAGACTTCTCATTTTACACCTTGCCGTCTATTTGAGCATCCATCAGGGGTGCCCACCTCATTCCTATCTAATTTTGTGATCAATGAGCTAATGAAATGAACGCTGGAAGGTCTTCAAAACCGCGGTGTCCAAATAGCCTCTGACGAAAACCTTGTTGATCTGGAATGTGCACGCAACGTCGTGGAGAAGGCGTAGGTGTCTTTGGGTGAACTGACCAAAGTCATCCCGTCCTTCGGTACGCATTTTGAACCCACAAAGATATGTAGCCACTGAACACGCCATATACAAACCAAGGAGAGGCATCGTGTCTTGAGAGTCGTATTAGTTCCGATTGTAGTGTGACCGATGACGCAAATGCCCGATTCAGAGGGGCAGAAGCAGGTAGGTGGCCAACATCTGACCTGGCAGAGGAGTATAAAAGATATTACGAAACCTGTGGGTGCCGTTGGTGCTCCTTGCCTTCCAGGATGGGGACTGCGTGATCCCCACTGCTCCTGGTTGGAGACGCTGCAAGATGTGGCTGCTGATCGATGTTAATCGCGCTCTTGTTTCCATTTTCTATCCAGGTTGCCTCGGAATGATTGTGGTGGACTCGCACTAAGTCCCTTCCATATCCACCCTTATTATTTTCTTCACAATAAGGATTTCACATAAATCATGGCTGTATGGCAGTGGAGCACCAATGTTAAACACTGACGTCATGTGGATCACCATGAGGTTAACTAATCCTTGGCGTTTCCCATATTTGCTAATTTTTAAAATAAAATGGAACAGGTCAATATCGCTCGCCGCAACGATCACTGAACAGTGTCCGAGGAATAGCTGACATTCCATTGATTTCTAATGCACCTGCCTAATACGGAGCACTATGCTCCACTCGGACCCCGCTTGTGCATATCGTAATTGCACTGTAGTTTGTTTCATCGCTTGGCGTTCCTTTGTTGTACCGTCTAAAGCTGCGGTGTCCAGACAACCATATCAATTGTGTAGTGAAATTAGTCCACAGCATAAATGAGATATGCGAAACTATTTAGTCCCACAAAGACTAGGTCGTAATGCTTCTCTCCTTTACTTGTACCGAATAAGTCCCTATTCTTGGTCTACCAATCGGCACATTGCCCCTTTCTATTATTGAGGGCCCAAAAGCGGTACCCAGGCCTCTGTGTTTCCTTCAGCCAAGATGCTTAGCGTCGTAGAGAATTTCGCTGATTCGGCCAACTTGGAACAATCCTTGTTAGGATCTACTGCACTGTTGTCTATGGCCTAACTGATGCGTACTTTTGCAGTGCAACAGATCAGAAACTATTATCCAATGTCTGACTTATGCTGTTTTTCTTCTTTTAGGGTGCACCCGAATCGATACTTGACCGTTGCACGCAAGTCCGCACTCCAAATGGTCGTGTACTACTCACACCCGAATTGAAGGATGAAATATTGCGAAAGCTAGCAACGTATGCCACAGGTCGAGAGACCCTTCGATGTTTGGCCTTGGCTAGTAGGGATGATCCACCTGAATTGTCACAATTCAACCTCACTGATCCCACAAACTTCAAGGAGTATGAGGTTTGTTCCATTGAAGTGTAATCTCACCATGCACGCTGCTGTACATAGGGAGTTTATATATATATATATATATATATATATATATATATATATCCCCAACCTTGCGAATTAACGCTGGTCGTGAGTGTTCAGAGCAAGGGTTTTGTACTCTAA
>NW_008752213.1:64546-94813 GCF_000715545.1 Opisthorchis viverrini | reverse complement strand
AGATCAGCCTCAAAGGTAACAAAATACTAAGTGAATCTAGGTGCTATGGGAGGAGAATGGATATCAATACGTCTATATCCAGTAAAGTGTGGTTGAACTAGTTTTGATTGACAGAAGTGAATCGGGCGACCTTTCGGAAAGCACTTGAAAGTGTTTTAGATCTATCAGCCCCCACCCACCTACTATGCTTTATTCGGCCTTTCCTCAGTTTTCGCGGCCCATCGTGCCCACCACCGAATATTACCGTCTTTGGAAGCACAATCTACCTATGAGGTTGTCAAGAAGTGGTCGACAGCTCGCTACCGCTTTCGTCTTGCTTGAGGCTCATTAGGTTGGTGCAATCCTCGGTTTGTCCGTTTGGGTTCTTTGCCTAAATCTTCATTCATATCATCATTGATTTCGGTCCGAAGACAGGATTTCGGGCACAGTACTACGTCTAAAGACTTCTCATTTTACACCTTGCCGTCTATTTGAGCATCCATCAGGGGTGCCCACCTCATTCCTATCTAATTTTGTGATCAATGAGCTAATGAAATGAACGCTGGAAGGTCTTCAAAACCGCGGTGTCCAAATAGCCTCTGACGAAAACCTTGTTGATCTGGAATGTGCACGCAACGTCGTGGAGAAGGCGTAGGTGTCTTTGGGTGAACTGACCAAAGTCATCCCGTCCTTCGGTACGCATTTTGAACCCACAAAGATATGTAGCCACTGAAGACGCCATATACAAACCAAGGAGAGGCATCGTGTCTTGAGAGTCGTATTAGTTCCGATTGTAGTGTGACCGATGACGCAAATGCCCGATTCAGAGGGGCAGAAGCAGGTAGGTGGCCAACATCTGACCTGGCAGAGGAGTATAAAAGATATTACGAAACCTGTGGGTGCCGTTGGTGCTCCTTGCCTTCCAGGATGGGGACTGCGTGATCCCCACTGCTCCCGGTTGGAGACGCTGCAAGATGTGGCTGCTGATCGATGTTAATCGCGCTCTTGTTTCCATTTTCTATCCAGGTTGCCTCGGAATGATTGTGGTGGACTCGCACTAAGTCCCTTCCATATCCACCCTTATTATTTTCTTCACAATAAGGATTTCACATAAATCATGGCTGTATGGCAGTGGAGCACCAATGTTAAACACTGACGTCATGTGGATCACCATGAGGTTAACTAATCCTTGGCGTTTCCCATATTTGCTAATTTTTAAAATAAAATGGAACAGGTCAATATCGCTCGCCGCAACGATCACTGAACAGTATCCGAGGGATAGCTGACATTCCATTGATTCCTAATGCACCTGCCTAATACGGAGCACTATGCTCCACTCGGACCCCGCTTGTGCATATCGTAATTGCACTGTAGTTTGTTTCATCGCTTGGCGTTCCTTTGTTGTACCGTCTAAAGCTGCGGTGTCCAGACAACCATATCAATTGTGTAGTGAAATTAGTCCACAGCATAAATGAGATATGCGAAACTATTTAGTCCCACAAAGACTAGGTCGTAATGCTTCTCTCCTTTACTTGTACCGAATAAGTCCCTATTCTTGGTCTACCAATCGGCACATTGCCCCTTTCTATTATTGAGGGCCCAAAAGCGGTACCCAGGCCTCTGTGTTTCCTTCAGCCAAGATGCTTAGCGTCGTAGAGAATTTCGCTGATTCGGCCAACTTGGAACAATCCTTGTTAGGATCTACTGCACTGTTGTCTATGGCCTAACTGATGCGTACTTTTGCAGTGCAACAGATCAGAAACTATTATCCAATGTCTGACTTATGCTGTTTTTCTTCTTTTAGGGTGCACCCGAATCGATACTTGACCGTTGCACGCAAGTCCGCACTCCAAATGGTCGTGTACTACTCACACCCGAATTGAAGGATGAAATATTGCGAAAGCTAGCAACGTATGCCACAGGTCGAGAGACCCTTCGATGTTTGGCCTTGGCTAGTAGGGATGATCCACCTGAATTGTCACAATTCAACCTCACTGATCCCACAAACTTCAAGGAGTATGAGGTTTGTTCCATTGAAGTGTAATCTCACCATGCACGCTGCTGTACATAGGGAGTTTATATATTTATATATATATATATATATATATCCCCAACCTTGCGAATTAAAGCTGGTCGTGAATGTTCAGAGCAAGGGTTTTGTACTCTAAGCCTGTTTTTGTATCCCTGTATATTTTTTTGTCGAACTTTGTACCATCCCTTTACCATTCGGTAAAGTCTAGCAAGCAGGCCCCATTTTCATACGCCTCCACTATGATCCTAATGTGCCAAATTTTTTTGATTCTAGTCCAATATTCTGGTGCGAATGAATAGTGAATTTACTTTACTGAATCACTTATTTCGCATCTGCTGTCCCGAAAGACTGGTGCGCGTGACTCCAATGGATAAACTTCTCATTCCAATATTCTGGTGGCCCCGAATAGTGAATTTACTTTACTGAATCACTTATTTCGCATCTGCTGTCCCGAAAGACTGGTGCGCGTGACTCCAATGGATACATGAACTTCTCATAGTTCCTACTGTAGCTGGGACGTCAGGAAGTCAGAGGTATTCGACGTTCAAGAGGATGTAGTGACGGCACGTCGGTTCTGAAATGCTCAGATATAGAGATTGGTATTACTGAATTCACACGGCACACGCAGCACACATTCACACAGGTCGGGTGACACAGGGAAGAAGACCGGAGCGTGGCAACAACACGTGTATTCAACCGAAAGCGGAAGTCGGGGGTACAAAGCTGGGTCAAGGTCAATCAGGGGGGTGTACAATCAGGCTACTCTTTCTTGTCGGAGGTACCTGCCCTCTCCTGGTACCTGCAATAGGGAGAGAGAGAGGCGCATATCAAGTCACATGATAAACGTGCAAGCAGATACAGTCGAGTTCCAACTGCGTTACACTATTCCTCTCCTTGTCAGCGGAGAGAAATAAAAGCCAGCTTCGAAACCCTCCATACACGTTACATCTTGTGTTCCATCTAGCCCTGATCTTTCACATTAGGAAGTTCAACTACCTTCCATACAGTACCTCTAAAATGGGAAATCGAAGTGTCGCAAACGTACAGCCTGTCCTGGAACATCAACTTTATGTCGAATCACCTGCAGGTTTTCACATTGTGGGATTTTTATCAGATCACTTTCGATGGACAAACCACTCCACTTCAAGGATCCATGTTTCCGGTGTCAGAATATTGCTTACAAAAGAGAAGTAATGTCTGAGGAGGCATTCCAAGATGTGATGCCTTTGAGGCGTTCATGAGGATCTTAAGAAGTTGAAAATGTACACACTAGCTCCATGTAGATTGTCGAATTTCCGAACTAATTCACCTTTTAGTTTGAAACAAGAACTAGAGGTAGTCCACTAGTTAAAGCGCGAACTTGCTAAGTGGATGGTCCGTGGTTCGCACTCAACCTCTGCATTTTGGCTACTTTTGTATAGGCTTGCGCGACCTGGCAAGATCTCAGCCTTCGTGCTTTCTTTGGATAGAATGGCAGCTAGGCCCCGAAAGGTGTTACACCTGAACGATTTTTGTATTATTTAAAACAAAGGGGCCACCTCAGTGGAATTCAGATCTTGTATACGACCTTGTTTGGATTAGTTATTCTGCTGATATTTATTTCCACCCATAACCTGTCTTTGTTGCGCCGCCTGTCAAGCGCGAGTGAATAGCACATGAGGTCTAGTTTTCTGAAATCAACTCCAGCTGTCTTTTTGGTTGTCCTTACTCTCATGTGGCTTGATTTTTGTGGGACGTACTAGGTTCGTAATTCCACCGTAGTCTGCACAAGTAGACGTCAATCCTTGTCCGTCGCTTTTGTGAATACTACTTTTTGACCGTGTCTGGAAAATCAGTTGTCCTTAGGTCCCGTATGTGGGGCGTTTCCCCTCAAACGCCCAGCACAGTTAATCGAGTTGTTACTGTTTCTTTTAACGCAACAACATTGGTGCGGTTAGCATTTCCTGACAAGTGTGGGTCTGTCTAACCTTATAAACACTAGTTTCTGCACATGCCTATTTCGGCGAGGTAGCTGTCTTTTTTACACTCATCTGTTGACTTCAATTCATGTCTACCCATCTTAGACCGGTCTCACGTTGGTTGGAGTTGTCGGTATGTTAGACCCGCCTCGATGCGAAGTTGCCGATAGCATCCGTGCCTGTGCCAACGCTGGTATCCGTGTCATCGTCATCACTGGTGACAACAAGGCCACGGCAGAGGCGATTTGTCGTCGAATCGGGCTGTTCGGGGAGAAGGAAGACACGCGTGGAAAGGCATTCACCGGTCGCGAATTTGATATGCTTTCGTTAACAGAAAAGCGTGAGGCAGTAAGGAGGGCTAAATTGTTCGCTCGTGTAGAGCCAGCACACAAAAGTGAAATTGTGCAATATCTTCAGGAGGATGGAGAGATTTCAGCTATGGTACGTTGTATTTGTATATTATCGGTCTGTCTTCATTCGGTTATTCGTAACATTTTGATCATGTTGAACCTGGTATATTTTCAGACTGGCGATGGTGTCAACGATGCACCCGCACTGAAAAAGGCCGAAATTGGCATTGCTATGGGCAGTGGGACAGCAGTGGCGAAATCCGCCTCTGATATGGTCTTGGCCGATGACAACTTCAGCACCATCGTGGCTGCAGTCGAGGAAGGTCGAGCGATTTACAACAACATGAAACAATTTATCCGTTACCTCATCTCTTCCAATATCGGCGAGGGTAAGTATCCGCTAACTCTCCATAGATTCTGTTAGGTCTACCCTGAATTTGGTTTAAAGGTGAATGGCTGGCTTGTTCCGCATGTAATCACCGAGTAGCCGCGGGTATCCCGACTCTAATTTATTGCGGTTCGGTTTTGTAGAATCCCGCTCCATGCGCGGTGTGCTTGTCCACTCTTGATATCTTCTAACGGTAACTACATAGATTATAACTCAAGCGAATATGGAGTTTTTTGGGAATATGAAACAAATTACATTCGGAGAATCATCCGTTCCGTTGCATCCCTAGCCTATGCACGACCAGGTTTAACTATTTACACAGGGAGAACAGGTCATTGCACCCAGCTGATCTCATCCGCCAAACCATTAGAAACTGTTTTCGTGTAACCGTCGTCGGCTGCCATCGAGAGTTTTGTCCTCTTGGTTACCATCACCTGGTTCAGCCCGTCTCTCACATGGTGTAGCGGGTTGTGATAGCTGTCCAAGCGTCACCTTATTAGAGCCACAGTCGAGCGTGGTGTCAGATACGAACTCAAAAGTGTTGAATCTTCTCCCGAATCGGAAAGGCCGGAGCAGCGTTTACCAACCTCCGACATTCTTGGTACCTATGCGACGTCAGTTTGGCTGCCCGTGGGAAGTGTCCATATCAAACATGACCCTGTCACGGAGCCACTCGCTGTGTTATCTGGAAACTGTTGTCTTCGGTGCGTTGTCCTCACATATTGCTTTATCACACACATTACGTTCAATGGAGTGATTGGACCATCGCCCCCGACGCGTGGCTATCAGTTCCGCATTCTCCTTATCCTCAGTGAACTATATTGTGACCGCTACCTTGACACACCGTCCGTAGCTGCGTACCACCATACCATGGTGTCCTGTCCAATTCGAACAGAAAGCAACATGCCCGTTCACTTTCCTTTACGGTGACTGCATCCTGTGACAGGATGAAGTGGCCTCATAAATGCCACGTACTGTCTCTGTCCACAAATTTAAGGTCAGAGTCCAGGTAAGCAAAGGTTGAAATCTTATGCCGATTCCCAAACTGGTTACTGTTTACTGCGCTGAGGCCGAAGCGCTCTGGATCACTCTTGACGGTTACTGATCCAAGTTTTCGGCTGTTCTCCTAGACAGCAAAATCACCCCAGCTGTGTCGGAGAAGGAAGTGCAAGTTGACAAAGTTCAACTTCAGATTTTCGGGGAAGTCTTCGCTGCTACAGAAGTTGGCTAACACGTGGGATGCTAAAGTTAGGTTCTCTAACCGCCGAGTTGGATGTTTTCGCAGCCGTCAAATTCTTAGAATGCACCCTAGCTTCAGGAAAATTGAGCGTGTGAAATCGCCAAACAAACGGCTGTTTGATCCATTTTCCCTGTCCCAAAACTGTTTACAAAAAACAGTATTACCTAGTTGATTTGCGTCATCCACATCACTGGCTGTAACATCAAACCCTGTCCCGGTAACTTATTATGAAAAGAAGAAATTGGGATAACGAAGGATGTCTAGAGCTAACCCGTCACGAACATCCGACGTGCTCACATCTTGAGTCCAACTAGATCCACGCTGAGTTTCATTAGACATATTTTTTAAAGCCTAATCTACTTTATGGAGTTACACCCTTATTTGCTGGACTAAAGCCTGGTAACTTCTGTGACCCTATTTAGCCTATGTTTCGAGGCAACTAGTGGTTCTCTTTTTTTGCGAAAAAGTCCTTCATTCACTTCATTTCAACCGTGTTCCGGAGTGTCCATATGTATTTCTTTTTAGTGGTTTCCATCTTCTTGACTGCCGCTCTTGGCATGCCGGAGGCACTGATTCCCGTCCAGCTTCTGTGGGTGAACCTCGTAACTGATGGTCTGCCGGCTACTGCGTTGGGATTCAACCCACCGGACTTGGATATCATGCAGAAACCACCTA
The DNA here is from genome assembly GCF_000715545.1 of Opisthorchis viverrini. Taxonomy (NCBI): domain Eukaryota; kingdom Metazoa; phylum Platyhelminthes; class Trematoda; order Opisthorchiida; family Opisthorchiidae; genus Opisthorchis; species Opisthorchis viverrini. The sequence continues at coordinate 88,191 of NW_008752213.1, read as the reverse complement.
GGAATAGCAAGGAGCCACTGATTTCAGGCTGGTTGTTCCTTCGATACATGGCCATCGGGTGTTATGTGGGTGTGGCGACTGTTGGTTCGGCCGCTTGGTGGTTCATGAAATACTCGGGCGGACCACGAATGACCTATTATCAACTGGTAGGCTTCCTGTGTATCTGCTTTTTCCATAGTCACTTGTTTCCTCCTTCATCTCCATTTATCGGAGTTGTTTCCTGTATGTCCTCTGGATTTGCCTGTTGACTCCACAGGCACAGCACTTACAAATAATCTGGTCTGAATTATGGGGCGGTGAAAATCTATGGAATCACCTCAGTATATTAATGCGGCTTTTGTTCGTTTTCTCTGTTGCTGTCTTTTTTTGGATCCCTGCTGTCCACTTATCATTGGTTGTATGAGAGAAGCGTATGGTTCAGAAGGCTGTAGCTTCCCTCTGGAGACGGCAGTCAAAAGCGCCAGAAACTGCGATCCGTCCACGTGATCGATAGTGCTTCTGTTGTCCCTGAACGTCTTTTCCTAGCAAAATATTTGACCTTCCCATCTTGAGCATATAATCATTTCACCGGCCCCATATGCACCGGAATGCCACGGGTGATCGATTTGCCTGAGTTTGTGATGATGTCCACCCAATATCTGCTGGATGCTTTGGAGAGCGACACACTACATGTGCGCTTTGTACTACTACCGCGTGTTTTTAGCTTAGTTATCGTTGCCGCTGGACACGACGTGATTGTGCTTTGACATCAACGGTTAGAGACATTGTCAGACATGGCGCAGTCGCGCCCTCAGTGGCGCTCATGTATCCAAGATGGTGTTTTCTATGCATAGCTCTCCCAGTCTTCCCAATCAAAAAGTCCACTGGCAACCCTGTATTTACGCATCTATTACGTCAGCTCCCGCCTCCAGCGTGTAGCCCATCTCGTTAAATCATCGATGAACGAATGTGTGGTAGCTGTAATCACTGTGCTGCAAGTGGGTGGTTTCCACAGCTAATGATGACGCGCACTACCTAACATTGTATTATCTTTTACTCCGGAATCGTATTTACTAGATCTAAGGTTCCATGTTTGTGCACTTGTGAAGGCAGTCGTACCTGGAGGACTTGCTAGCTCCAGTCCAAAGATCCCGAATGTCCTCAACTATTCGAGTACCGATGCTTTCGTAACATAACCCATCTTATCCGTATCGTGTCTGTAATCAACTGGTCCGCAAGAGCTTGATCGCCTCTGGTAACCCCCGCTAAGTTGGGGTGGTTGGGCTACCTGCTACGACTTCCAATCACAGTCCGTCGAAGAAAGCTCCGTCTTTCACCTGTTGTCATATGGCGAGGTAGACTATCGCGTGAATAAATGAAAAACAGAGGTTTGTAGCGAGCTGGGAATGATGGGAGCCTCCTAGTTTGTTGGAATTCAGTTGCTTCTTTCGCATGGCTGGAAGCTCCAGAGTATATAGCACACAACTTATCGCGGTGTCACAACTTAACCATCATCTATTCTGTACCGTGCTCGCTCTGAATGAGGTTCACAAAAATACTGAGTATGTCTTGCCACTGCTCAGGTATATTTATTGTCCAAAAGTGTAACTACTTTCAGACCTTTTGACTGTTTTCTTTGGGGAACTAAGGCTTTTTGCATCAACTCCTCACCTTTCCATTATTTACTAGGGCCTCAGTTCATCGACGTTCCTATATCTTTCGTAAGACGCCAGTTTAACCACATATTTTGCTGAACAAACGGTGTGTGTGTTTTACATTACATTTCCTTGTCATGATAAAGCTGCCCCCTGATCGCAGATGAGGTGTGTGTGGTCGTCTCCTTTTTTGTTTGAATCTGGACCGGTACTAAATTCTGGGATTTCGTACTGTTGTAAATTTGTCGGGTAAATATCTTATCTATCTGCGTGCACCTGTTACGAAGGCGAACCTGTTCTGTGGTTCCGATAATGCTAAACGGCTTTCCGTATTCTTTGGGTTTTTTATTGTCCGTTAGGAAAGACCAAACTATCAGTAAACAGCCTCCATTTGGTGGATTGCTAGTTAGCAGTGGACGATGTTTTCTGAAGGCCTTTGTTTTACCTTCTCCTGGTGTTTCTGGGGCTCTCCACGGGCTCCTGTTTGTCTGCTGTGAATTAACGACGTCAGCGCTAATAGTTACTCCATAGGAACCAAATGTCAGCTTGGCTGGTTGTAAACGCACCCCCGTTGTTTTATTTTGCTTCTGTTTAACGGCGCTCTCCCCATGTGGCTGTGTACGGCACTCACAGGTGTTGCCAGTGACGACCACGGCACTGATACGACTGAATTCACTTGGCACTCCGGGGTCATTCAAATTATATTTTTCGGGGTTCCAGTAACCCAGCAACCTTGTTTTACGTTAATTTAGGTTAACCGCATGATATGTCATTTGGACAACTTGGTCCAAGAATCAGGACAGTCGGAAGTTAGGAGCCTGCGGACCATTTTACAGGGTCGATAATCACTGCTTCATGGATATGTCAGGGGTACAAGCACGGTGTATAATTCCTTAGAGCTTTACGGCAGTAATACATCGGAATGATGTCACAACATGTATAAACATTATATATATATATATATATATATATATATATATACTGAATCGTGCACAGTCGCCTTGGCCGTGCAATGATCCATCCGAAGCTTATTACTGTTAATAAGAGTTCAGTGGTCATTGAAATGTCTACTGTAGTAACGAGCAATAAATCTTATTCGGTTACATTTTTTCTATAAGGAACCACTTTCCTGGGTCTTAATGAGTTTGCTCTAGGGAGACACTAATAAATAGAGTCACATCATTGCTCAAACTCGAACAGGTGCGTGAATTGATGCTGTGGTAGATCCGTTTTGCTTACAACGAAGAGCGACTTGTCTCATGTTCAGATGCGTTCAGTGGTCACTGACCTCGATGGCAGCTGGTTCCACTTATCCAGCCGGCTCGATTCTACTCGTTTTCCGGTCACATGTAATTCACACGATGCAATTTGACTTACACTGAGGTTGGTTGACAGGATGTGGAACTAAACCATGGTGCGTATCTTGTCGGCAAACGAATTAAACATGATTCGTTCTTGTGCCTGCATTTAACTGCTACTTTATTTTGCTTTCATGAAGACGATAAGTACAGTGTTGTCTGGTCCACTTGGATTGCTGTCCGCTTCACTGTTGATGGCATGTCCTTACATCCTCCTCTGTCATTGTTTCTCCCACCCACTTCAGACGCATCATCTGCAATGTACCCTGGAGCCATCTGCTTTCGTTGGAGTCCCGTGCTCTGTGTTCAGTAGCCCGAAACCCATGACAATGGCCTTGTCTGTCCTGGTTTTGATCGAAATGTTCAATGCGCTAAATAGGTGAGGTTATATCCTGTGTCTTCTTCATTATGGTTTGTTGTGGGCGTTGTTGATACGACCGTGGCTTGTTTACCGTCCGACCAAATCACCATTCCGCTGCTTGTTTCATTGTACTTCCACTTACAATACCAACACTGCATGTGTTTTACCAGTACAAATTCCTTGTTATGGCCGTCAAATTTCAGTAGTTCTATCAACTGAACTCCTACACAAATGCACGCACTTGAGCGAACACCGATCGTTCCACCCAGTTCGCTTCCCAAATGTAAGTTTAGCCAATATCACTATCTTCGAAATGACGGCATTGTTGCGTGAAAGCGGAAACCTAACAGTCACACCATTCGCTGAATATCGTAAGATCTGTTCGCGTTACCAGGGATTTTTCACTTCGGGAAGTGTCTCGTCCATCAATTTATGAAGTATTCTGAGTTGCCGATGTGTCTATCCGCGGTGTTGAACTGGGTTCTTATCTGTGCAGATAGTTGCACCGAACCTGGGTAATCGTTGTCCGTGGTATTTGTAGATTCAGATTGTCTTTTCGGGGGAGGAGGCAACCCACTAAGGGAAACGACGAGTTAGCGTGCCTAGGATAAACCCGGGGAATTTTTTTTTCAAATTTAAGCTCAATTACGAAGTGTCAGTTTGATAATACAGGTTACCCTGGCCGGATAGTCCAATTGGTTAGAGCGCGAATTTACTGACCGGAAGGTCCGTGGTTCGAACCCGACCTCTGCCTCTCGACTTCCCCTGTCTAGGCTTGCGTGACCTGGCAGTATCCCAGCCCTCGTGCTTCCTTCGTGTGACATGGCAGCTAGGCACCGAAAGGGTGCTACCGCTGAACGATTATTATTATTTTTATTATTACCCTGGCCGGAACACAAAGTAGGTTCACGGGGACCCTCCATTGGAGCACGAGAGTGATTCTCGTTCATTCATCGGGTTCTTTCAACTTCGTGAATCCTGTTCTATCATAGAGCGACGCCAATTGTTTGGCTCAGGCAGATAAGCCCGAATAGCTAAACGGTTAGGGCGCGAACCTACTGGCCGGACTGTCTATTGTTCGAACCCATCCCCAACATTTCAACTGCTCGCGTCTATTCCTGGGCAACCTGGCAGTATCACAGCCCTCGTGCTTCCTTAGGGCGGCATGACAGCTAGACATCGAAAAGTGTTGTAGCTGAACTATTTTTCTCATTATCAAGCACATCACTGTAATAGCGGTCAACTGGCAAAGTTCACTGAAACCTGTATAGTGTTCATCGATTTTCATCCGTGTAGACCGGTGCAACAAATTGTTTGTTTGTCAGCTCCGAACTAACCGCTTGATTGATATCATTAGTACGCGTCCGTGTTTTGCTCTCCGTTCACCCAGCAAAGTTGTTCATGCAGTTTTTTTCACTTGCGCGTCGACTGTAGATATCTAGTTTCCTGACAAAGCGAAGATGCGAATACTTGTCGCACTGTTTTGTGCTGTTTTTTTTCCCGAAGACTCGAATTTGATGTGTGGTTACTTGTTACTAGGACTAAACTCTTTCGTTCCTTTTTCTCTCTCTCTAGTCTGTCGGAAAATCAGTCGCTGGTATCCATGCCTCCGTGGCGAAACGTTTGGCTGGTTATCGCAATTTCTTTCAGCATGTTCCTCCACTTCGCAATCTTGTACATTGATGTGTTTGCAGTAAGTGTCCCTCCATCTGTACCTCCCCCTGTCCCGCCATCATATTTGAATTTGAGTTGATTATCATACTTTTCACCTACCTGTAGTCAAAGTCAATTCAATCAGCTTTACCTTTGTTTTTTTTAATTTCCTTACGACTTACCGTGCCCGAGGATTTGTTCGCCTGGCAACAGCTTCGCATCTTGATTGCTGACCTGAATCTAGTTGAAAGACATTACACAGGTGCACGTGCATTACGCGAACAAATTGATTTTCTCTACCCACTCGCATGTATCAATATAGCGCATTTCGTGCACGCTCGAAACCATTTGGGGTCTTTAGGTGAGCAGTAGAATTGCTCTACGGTGCACGTAACTTTGTAACAACATCAGGTTATCATCACTAACAGCCATACACCTGTGATATATATTGGCACTTAACTGCCACTCAGATAGCCCCAGGAAAGAGTAAAAGAAAAAGGAATGTTCCTCTGGAGGAACTGATCAAGACTGAGTTGCCTGCACCTCTGAATATCACCTCGTCATCATCAGCTGTAACAACCGCCTACTTTCCGTACAGTGGTTATAACTGCCACAGTTTATTTAGTCGATAATTTAAGGAGGTGGGATAGGTAGCTACGCAGTACAGCAGTAGCTACAGGGGTGTCAATGGACTTTACACCAGGAGAGCTATGTATTGAAGGTAACAGCTTGAACGCCTGAGCGCCATTGAGGGCGCAACTGGGCCATGTCTGAACACTTGAAAGGAACACATTGGAGCGTCACAACAGAGTAATACCGTTTTTAAGCCGGATGGATTTCAGACTAATTAATGGATGTACAATAATGTTCCTCTGCTTGTCTCCCTCCCCCATCAACAGAAGATCTTCCAGATCTCGGCGCTCAATCTGGCCGAGTGGTCTGCAGTGGTGAAAATATCGCTTCCGGTTCTGTTGTTGGACGAGACACAGAAGGCCATCGCGCGGTGCGTGTCCGAACGCAAGAATCCACTCAGTCAACTTCCTGCACTATCTGCAATGTGGCTAGGCTATGCTCTGTTGTTGTACCGCTTCCCACTGTGATTTGTGTGTATGTTTCTTTCAGAATAGACATCTGCACATGTATACAGTTTGTCGCACCAACCAAGTACCGACAGCTGCTTGGAACCAGCTGCTATCTGTGTGCATTATTTCATTGTTCTTCTCTTTACCCAACGAAACTTCATCCACATGCATCTGCTTTCCAAACCACCGTTTCAGTTCAGCAGATTAGGTATGCGGCGAACCCCTTCTGAACAGTATGAAGTAAGCATCACGTGACCCTCAACGGCCTCTCTGGCCTGTTGTACATCAACCTCTAAACTTTGTGTCACCCTCGTGTACCTATCGAATCTATCCTATGCTTGTCTCACTATTTAGTTATGCGATCTCTCTGCAACTGGCCCTTTCCAGACTTCTACGTTCAGTCAGATTGCTCATGCTCTCCCTAATACACCCATCCAGCCATCATTCCCACGTGTCTCCCTTTTATCCTGTTGGTTTTCATCTGTATTTCACTGCTTTATGATGTACTACTATTCTGTTGTGGTAAATATGTACTGATCTCTTCTCCAACGGTGGATACCACGGGCTCACTGAGTCAGGATTGCCAATTCCCGTCGCCAGAATTTTGTAACTTTTGGAAATCTATCAGCGATGTAGTGAGGAACAAACGGAAGATTCTATCGCCTGTTGTCTCATTGATCTGTCTGTCTACACACGAGTAGGATTAAGAAAACACAACCCATGTGTGTGCAAACAGGCGGTCCGTCGCAGCATAATGAGCTGAATAATAATAATAATAATAATACTGCAGCTGTAATACCTTTTCTGTATCTGGCTGCGATGCAGCCCGGAGGAAGCATGAGGGCTGAGATACTGCCAGGTTGCCCAAGCCTAGACATGAGAGTGTACACAAGTTCCACCACCTTGTTGTGGCGTGAGCAGGGATAACGGATATGGTTCGGGTCGTTGACTGAGGGGTGACAGCAACGCCATTCTGACTGCGCGTCGTCAACTCTTCACTGGGGTCAAGTATATATATATATATATAAATTTTAAAAATTGGTTCAGCTGCAGCAACCTTCCGGTGCCTAACTGCCATGCCACCCGAAGTTTGCACGAGGATGTGGTACTGCCAGGTTGCCCAAGCCTAGACGGGAAGTCGAGAGGCAGAAGGCGGGTTCGAACCACGGGCCTTTCGATCAGTAATTTCGCGCTCTAACCACTTCGGCCGTCTCGCCCCCCAAGCATATATATATTAAATATATATGAGTATAAATAATTACAGTCGTAACCATTAACCTGATCCGCAGCAAATCGTCAGGTCCATGGTCTGGAGTTATTCGGTACGCCGAAATAGTGACCCTGACCATGATAATCGATCAAGAACTTGTCTCTCGGGGCACTCCTGCGATCTATAAGCAGTGTGTGTTGAGGAGTGCGGTGTGAGGAGATTTGGTGTTGAGAAGTGCTTTAAGGCTGTATTATCCTTATCGTAAATCAGAACTGTGGACCTCCAAGGAGTTTCGAAACCGCGACCAGTGGTTTGAACATGTAACTGTTCGACCAAGAGCGACTGATAACACTGTCCTTAACTCGCATTTAATTAAATATATATGAGTATAAATAATTACAGTCGTAACCATTAACCTGATCCGCAGCAAATCGTCAGGTCCATGGTCTGGAGTTATTCGGTACGCCGAAATAGTGACCCTGACCATGATAATCGATCAAGAACTTGTCTCTCGGGGCACTCCTGCGATCTATAAGCAGTGTGTGTTGAGGAGTGCGGTGTGAGGAGATTTGGTGTTGAGAAGTGTTTTAAGGCTGTATTATCCTTATCGTAAATCAGAACTGTGGACCTCCAAGGAGTTTCGAACCCGCGACCAGTGGTTTGAACATGTAACTGTTCGACCAAGAGCGACTGATAACACTGTCCTTACTTAACTCGCAGACAGGATATCGCGCCACTCACCTTTCACTCACGGAAACCACATCGCGTGGTCCCACTGACTGACCTCTGCAAGCTTCCATCCTCTTGTGAAATTCCTCTGAGCCACTTCCAGACTGGTGGTAATGTGAGGAGATTTGGTGGGATGGGCACTACTGATGATTCCCAGTAGGATGAAACAACTGTACAGTGCCTCGCGTTGCTAGCGTAGGTTGGATCCACTTACAAGACGAGTTCTCAATGGAAAAGGGAAATCCTCAATCACTAGGGGTATGCTCGCAGTCACTGATAATTGAAGACGTAGGAAGTACAGCCGTAAACTGATAGAACCTTGAATCTGAAATAATCGTACCAGGTATTTACGTTGGCCTCGTCTCGTAAAGTAGCGCACTAGCTCGAGATGATAACCTGTGTTTGTGTTGCGAAAGTGTTAGAATGCCGTGGCAATAGTGTTGACGCTGATTCACAGAACCACGTTTCTTCCAGATCCGTGCGACTGTCCACGGTCCTCTATCAGTTTGTCACACACTTCAGCTGCCTATTTTTCAAGTCAGATGAGGATTGCCTGGTCACCTTTTGTCTATTGTTGACATAAATCCACGATGTACTTGATGTGAGTACGTATAAAATACGGCTGCAATATCTAGGTGTTCGCTATACTCGGGAGTCAGTCGACGGAACAGGCCAGTGCGGGAACGGATGCCTGCCCACCACGCCCAAGTGAGCTTCGCATCAGACGTTTATACAGAAAGTTCCACCAGACTGTGATGTCACTAAGCCGGACGTCAAAAGTCGCGTACGTCAGCATCAAGCCGATCACATGTTGCATGTAGACGCCTCATTCATTGGGTAAATGTGACTGACACCAAGCTATGGAAGAGCATTTCATAAACGCGGTTTTTCGTTTGTATTGGCGAAAAGTTGTATCGTGGGTGACCGTCGATGGGTTACGCCTGAACTGAGCTTGTCAGACTACGTGATAAAGAGAAGACAGAAAACCTGGAGCACGGCTGTATTGTCAGGATACCATAAGCAGCTTCTGCGGAAATATATAGCATGACTAGGTGGCCAAGTATGATCATTCGCTTCTTCTTTCTGTCCAGTCATGAACATTTTCAAACCAACTCCACTGGTCGCATGCTCCTAAGTCGTGTTTGCTGAGCTGAACCAACACATCCGGAACGTGTGGCACCGATGGTGACCTTGGGGATGCGTCATTCGCTGGACATGCACTTTTCGTGTCTGGACGCTTCCTGACAGAAGACCATAATACAAGAAGACTATTGTAGCATGTTACACGGACTCAGTCCACATTGCGGTCTCTGCATCCTTGTCAGGTTGCAAACCCTTACTTTTGTCGGCGGCAGAGTTTATACAGAAAGTTCCACCAGACTGTGATGTCATTAAGCCGGACGTCAAAAGTCGCGTACGTCAGCATCAAGCCGATCACATGTTGCATGTAGACGCCTCATTCATTGGGTAAATGTGACACCAAGCTATGGAAGAGCATTTCAGAAACGCGGTTTTTCGTTTGTATTGGCGAAAAGTTGTATCGTGGGTGACCGTCGATGGGTTACGCCTGAACTGAGCTTGTCAGACTACGTGATAAAGAGAAGACAGAAAACCTGGAGCACGGCTGTATTGTCAGGATACCATAAACAGCTTCTGCGGAAATATATAGCATGACTAGGTGGCCAAGTATGATCATTCGCTTCTTCTTTCTGTCCAGTCATGAACATTTTCAAACCAACTCCACTGGTCGCATGCTCCTAAGTCGTGTTTGCTGAGCTGAACCAACACATCCGGAACGTGTGGCACCGATGGTGACCTTGGGGATGCGTCATTCGCTGGACATGTACTTTTCGTGTCTGGACGCTTCCTGACAGAAGACCATAATACAAGAAGACTATTGTAGCATGTTACACGGACTCAGTCCACATTGCGGTCTCTGCATCCTTGTCAGGTTGCAAACCCTTACTTTTGTCGGCGGCAGAATTGGGACTTCTTCAGTTCTTTGAAAATTAGCTTCTCAGAACTGCAGGCCATGTGCGCTGGTCGCTCACCGAAGTCAATAATACTCATTCTGTCGGTTTCTATACGATCTTTTCGAGTGTGTATATTAATAGTTCTGGTTTGGTGGGATGAAATCACCCGTTTTTATACTTTATAAAAAGGACCTTAGTGACCTTGGGGCAGTAAATAATGAGTGCCAACAGTGGCTTTGATTCTCATTAGCATAGTTGTCATTATTCTTACTATTTTATACTTATTGATGATGCACTAGCTCTGAAACCAACGGCGTGTGGCTTACGTTACCACGCTAAATTTACAGCAAGATATGGTCACATCGAAATGCATCACATCGCACCATGATCACTGCTCATCACAGAGACCTAGCGAGCTACGTCAGATGACGCTTCGGTTGCTGGTATCCATTGTTAACTGAATCCTACATACTGACCATGAAGAGTTATGAACGTTTGCACAAATGCCGTCAACTAGCAGATTGTCCTGAAAGCACCTGTCCTTGAACGATCCACCTGCATTTGTTAGTTATGTCATAACCCGCCTACCTGGTGTGCTTTTTCAGACCATTCCTAATAAGTCAACAGGATCAGTTTAAATAATCAGTTTCGGCCTTCTAAACACATGACCTAGCTGGGGTAACCGACGCAGCTCTACTGACCCAAACGCAGCCAGACTCCTGTCCGTTATCTTTTCAAAATATTAGAACGACAGACAGAAGCCTCCATCCCTCTGATTCGCTGTAGAGTTTCTACCTCAACCGGGCTTCCACCTTTACCCTCATTGCTTGATAATGAGAGATAAAAAAGGAATCAAGACGGGATTTCTTATTTTTCTCCGAAAGCTTTTTCAGACTGAATCCTTCAGTCTTGGAATTTGAGCGTCCGACATGTGATTCTAGAATTTCAACACCGTCGAAATAATCGCACCGATCCTCCAGGTGTTCTGCCCACTACATTGGTTTGGAAATGTTTTATAGGCATCCATCATAGACCGCGAAAATTTCGCTGACCTTCACAATCTTGTTTAATCCAAAGCTATTTTCGCATGTCGGTCTTTTATTTATTTTCCAACTTTTGATCAAGTGTTGTTTTAGTCAACTGATTTTCCTACATTCCATCAACAGATTCAAAAATGAGGTGAAAATGATTTATCACCGCAATTCATGATCCTGGACTCTTTTGTGTTTCAGGACGAAGCAATCGACAGGTCTGGAAACACTCACTCCTAAACTCTTTGAAGAATCGATCAACAACAATAACATAACGACTTCATACTATAAATGTATCCATTTCCGAGCTCTGTAGAACGATCCAGTCAGCAAGGTGTTCGCGTATGAAGCAAACAGTTTACCTTGCTTGCTTCGAAACCCGCCATTTCGTTAATGTAGCGTAATCGACAATCGACTTTGAATTTCACTATTATTTTATCGATTACTTGCCACAGGCCACCATTCACACTGGCCCTAATTTGTATGAACGAGTGACCTTTGTGCAGCAAATTCGGCTTTCGAGACGTCACAAGCTGGAGATTCACCTAAGTTTCCGTTTTTCAACACCAATTTTTGAGTGAGTATTTTGCTCCAAACTAGGTAAAAGTACTCCAGAGTACTTGATCAATTTTAACAAGAAACCAGGTTCAAGTGCGGTCTAACTCACTATTGGATAGCATTTAGAAGAAGCTACCGAGTTTTCTTCAAATAACGGCTTTGATAATTGAAATTCAACACCTGGTGTACATTAGGAAGGATAGGTGCGAAATCTACGTGAGTCGGGTATAGGTTGTAAGGTTACTTCACACCCACACTCGCCTACAAGACACATCTGGGCCGCACCTTTACAAGTTTACCCATCTCTGTGATTAACTGAGGCCAAAAGCATCGAGCTGATACAAACAGCTCTCAACCTCCGTCTATCCGCTAAATCTAACTCAAATAAAAGTTATTCAGCTTTCTTACTCAAGGTAAACGATGACCGTACTGGTGAAAAAACGACAGAAGTTACGGGGAAACCGAAGAAGTCAAATGGAGTCATCTAACGCGGAACGGTTAGCTAACAGTCATTATCATCATCCTCATTTGCAGCACAACATTAGTGATCACCGCAGATGCTTCACTGCCATATGTCTTCTTAGTTGTAAGTGTCGTGGTTGTATGTGGGCTGGGGGGTACTGCATGGGTGACCAGACCTAGATAGGAGAGTGATTAGGATACTCAACCAAAGCCTTCGGCTCAGAATCCTGACGGCAAGGCAGCGGTGTATGACGGGACGTACAGGTGTATTGCCATTTTTATAGAACAGGTCTTCGCACACGTTCCAGCCATCAACCTGTAGGACGAACAGGCTGTGTTGGTCAGCCCTGCAACCCGTGACCAAGGATTCCAAGGATTCTGCGAGGGTCGCGTAGACACCCCCAGCATAGCTAACTGGGTCACGGAGACACACAGTCTGTCACACCAGGGTAGATTCAGCCTCATCGTGACAGCTTAGCTAAGGTTAGACAAGGGACAACACTGCTCAACTGTTTGTACCCAAGACTGTTTAGAACAGAAGTTCATCCGAGTGATGTCGGCTTAGTTCAAAATGATGAAGCGACCGGAGGATGGAATGCGTTTACACTATGAACCCCGACTGGGCTTTCCGAATAATGCATTTTCATGCATTTTCAGCTATTTAGGGAGTCGGCACACCTCGGTCTAGTTCTGAGGAGTATCCAAGCAGTGGTCCAGGTCACACAAACGAACTGGGTTCAAGTTTTTAACCTTGGTGTTGTGCGGCTTTGTTGGATCGTCAGTAGTCAAACGTTACGATTGGCTCTGACCATTCTGAACTCGGATCTCTCCTTGTACCGTGAGTCTTCTGTCCAAGGTCGCTACACAAATCGTTCATACCACCGCATAATTCAGTAGGCGTTAGCACTGAGAAACATGCCCAGTAACAATGCTTGATTGTTGTAGTAGATTTTGTCTGCAACCCCGTTATATATTCAGTATAAAATGGCGCCGACAAATGTATGCCACATCATGAGATGAAGTTGACAGAGAAAGGAAGAAAGGGACGACTTCTGCTCACACAACCGAAACATGTAGTCCAAAAAATGGTCGACAACCTTGACGATTTGCTTTAGACTGTGTTTGGTTCCTTCGCTCGCCGAGTACATTGGAAACTTCGTTTACAGTCCTGGCCAGAAAGGAGGCTGTGAAACACGCTGAGACCCCTTGTCGGTTGGACTGGTTAGAATAGAATTTCTATCACATATGAGCAAGTTAGAAGTTGTCGCACCACTGACATGTGTGCAGTGAACGTGTGGATACAAGCAAGCAGAAGAAGGCGTTTGTCGTGAGCCAATAGAATTTAGAGAGGGACAAAAGAAGGCATATAAATGAAGTGGCGCTTATAAAAACTATGAGTGACACGTCAACAGTGTCCCAGGGGTCCAAACCACTGAGCGTGACGGATCAGGATCAGGTGTTATTGTTACTGCCTTTTGGGACGATGGAGACATTTTGGGAAGGTCAGATATGGAATCTTCTCGCAATGTTCATCCTTCATCACATCGTTTTTTTTTCAAAAAATAACATGGAATTGCAGCTTATCCGAATCCGTTTCGCAACCTATTTATCACACTTCCGATTCCAAAAGATTACCAACTTCCGATCGCATTCGATAAAAACATATTTCGAGAGATTGTATATTCACCATAATCACCGGGGCAAGAAGTATGCTTACGAAACGTCGCTAAAAATGGTCTGACCATATGACTACTTCAGGTTTTATTTAGCCCAAATCACGTGATTCATGTACAGACAAGCATGAAGTTGTTCACTGAATGGCTATATGCAGGGGCGGTAAACCACTCGTCTGGTGAAAAGTTCAACTGTTCGACTGTACTTTTATCCCAATTTCGGTAAAGTTCACGCCACCCGAACACGTTCAAAACATGGCAGCTCATCCACTGAGGTGTTCAACGACCACAACGTAAGCCACATTCCACCTTCTTAGATGAACCCATCTTACGCAAGCCTAAATAGCGGCTTCACGGTTTGCGGTGGTGAACCACACTTAAATGTCAAGTGCTCCTCAGTGATGGGAAAGTCGGAAGTGATTGGGAACAGTTGTCCATCGTTTTTAGGTTTCCCACATGAATTTCACTGAATACACAGAGGACTTTACTTGTGGGTGTTATTCTGAACAACAGTTAGAACAGTGCACAGGAAGCGATAGGAAATATTTTTCTCATTTTCTTCTGTCACAGATGTGCATTCCGAAAGAACTCGTTTTTTATGAGCAACCGGACAGCTCTTACGTTGCCGCTTTATTTACGTCAACCAAATTTTTCACTGACCGATGCGGTAATATTTACCCAGCGGAGCAGTGTCCAAATGGTATCAGGTCAACAAAACTGAGAAATGGATTTTTAATCAAGCCAATTTTTTGGTCGCTGAGCTGGGCCAATCCGAGCACAATTCAAAGATTCAATCAATAGGATCACTCAGTGGGACAACCAATCACAGTCGAAGGTCAACCTCAGAAGCATCAACACCACTAGTCAACATATACCCAAAAGCCCGGCTAGGTTTCCTCACAACCTATTGATGATGTCACCACAACTGATGATGACAGTGGGAAATAAAACTGCCAAGCTCAGCTAAAAAGCCGACCACCAACTGCGCAATCTGAGCTACAGCCAGATATGTACCGCTGATGTGTTCCAGTAACAACGAAACCGCTGCACAGCGCTTCTCCATATACAAGTAATACTGCTTGTACGGTAACAAGATTTTAATCTCGCTTATTGAAAAAGGGATATCATGTGAGGGTTGGCTTTGACGTAGGTCCCTTCCAAATCAAGAAGCCAATGATTCACAGCTAGAACAGGAAACGGAATTACAATCGTTCACCATTATTTAGTGTTAAATTTCTTCCAAAGAAAAACCATCCTTCGAGAGAGACCAAATAGCCCCTTCGCTCTGACGTCCCCTCCTCGGTTGGATGGATAAATCACCAGGTATTTCTACTTGGAGACTTTTTCAGTAAATATTGATTACTTTAGTAGTGGTTAATGAAACTGGCTTGCAATGAATTCTTGATAGTGCAGTCTTAATATATCTTTAAGCTGACGTTCGCTGTTTTTTGCATAACAATAAATGCTGGATTCCCCAGATTCAGACCATCCGAAATGAGTTTGACGAGCCAGGCAAAGATAGCTCATTGGTGCACTGACTTTGTTCGGCTTCATTCTGATCTTCATCAGACGCTATGGATAGTTTTCCGAACCCTACCGTTCAGTTTGGACTGAGGTAAAAGCCGCAAGAGAGCGGCATCCATTGTTCAATGCCATGTGGTTGCATACCTGCGGTGAAACCAAGGTTGATCGTGCTTCTTGCATTAGTGTTTTTGTACGTTTCATTGTGGTTCTATTCCTTAATATTTAAGACACTTTCAAGGAGAACACCGAGCACCAGAAAACATTGGACCAGATATTGACCCATACAACAGGTGCATAGCTCTGTAACGCAGTTGAAACTCGACTGTATCTGCATGCACGTCTATCACATGAGCTTATGTGTGTCTCTCCCTCTCTCTCTCTCCCTATTGCAGGTACCACGAACGAGCCACCAGGAGCCCCCGACAGGAAAGAGTAGCCTGCTTGTACATTCCCCTGATCGACCTTGACCTATCTTTGTACCCCTGACTTCCGATTTCGGTTGAATACACGTGTGTTGTTGCCACGCTCCGGTGTTCTTCCCTGTGTCACCCGACTTGTGCGAATGTGTGCTGTGTATACCGTGTGGATTCACTAATACCAGTCCGTATATCTGCACATTTCAGAACCTACGTGTGCCATCACTACATCTCGAACGTCGAATACCGCTGACTTCCTGAAGTCCCACGCTACAGCTCTCTTCCCAATTCCCCCACTTAACAGTCCACCGACAGTGCTGGATTTATGCACCAATTTATCAGCTCCCGCCTCTAATGCGCGGCTACCTACCCCAGCTCCCCGAATCATCGGTGGACGAAACTGTGACAGCTACAACCACTGTAAGACAAGTATGCGGTTATTACAACGGACAGTGATGATGATGATGATGCTTACCGTTGTCAACCGAACACTACTCATAAAGTTGCTGAAAAGTCTGAGAGGTCATTACAGATTTCACTCTTCTTGGGATCTATTAGGTGGATATCGTCCTCAACCAAAATAGGGCTAAAGAGAGTTACACAATCCTTTGCAAATTCGCTTGATTTTAAGTAGAATAAACTGAACGTCAGCTACATCACTTGTTCAAATTGACCTACTTAAACCGAACGTTTTGCGAGCATGAAACCTCATTTTCACCGTGACTGATTTTCAAGATATCCAAGTGTTTCTCCATCTGGATGAGACTCCCGTGAAATTAAACAAGCACTATATGGCTTCAAATATAATGTTCACAAATGATCGGTTAGGATCGGAGAGGTGATAACGTGGAAGGACATGTGGAGTCCGGACATAAGGTCTCCGGAACGTGGCGTTTCCCGACAAGATAACTTGTTCATTGATCCTGACAATAAGAAGCCAGGGATCTTGAGAGTTTTGGGTCAGCGGCGTGCCCCTGAGAACGTGGTGCGAGAGAAAAAGACGAACCGTAAAAAACGGTATGGAGAACGAAGACAGTATGAGTAGACCCATAATAAAAACCAACGCCAACTGTTAACCCCCTCACCATGACTACCGCGGACTACAGGATGCAACAGTTACAGCGACATTGAGAAGACGCTGGCTTCTGAAGTACATCGTGAAGAACAATGGTCAGGCAACTTAAAACCATGTAGGAATACGAATACCTTAAGCATTGGATTCTCGTCCAACTCACAGAAGACTCTTTGATGTAGGTCAACCAGAGGTTCTGTCTGAATTTACTACCTGGAGTGGAGTGAGTGGAGTGGAGTGGAGTGGAGTGGAGTGGAGTGGAGTGGAGTGGAGTGGAGTGGAGTGGAGTGGAGTGGAGTGGAGTGGAGTGGAGTGGAGTGGAGTGGAGTGGAGTGGAGTGGAGTGGAGTGGAGTGGAGTGGAGTGGAGTGGAGTGGAGTGGAGTGGAGTGGAGTGGAGTGGAGTGGAGTGGAGTGGAGTGGAGTGGAGTGGAGTGGAGTGGAGTGGAGTGGAGTGGAGTGGAGTGGAGTGGAGTGGAGTGGAGTGGAGTGGAGTGGAGTGGAGTGGAGTGGAGTGGAGTGGAGTGGAGTGGAGTGGAGTGGAGTGGAGTGGAGTGGAGTGGAGTGGAGTGGAGTGGAGTGGAGTGGAGTGGAGTGGAGTGGAGTGGAGTGGAGTGGAGTGGAGTGGAGTGGAGTGGAGTGGAGTGGAGTGGAGTGGAGTGGAGTGGAGTGGAGTGGAGTGGAGTGGAGTGGAGTGGAGTGGAGTGGAGTGGAGTGGAGTGGAGTGGAGTGGAGTGGAGTGGAGTGGAGTGGAGTGGAGTGGAGTGGAGTGGAGTGGAGTGGAGTGGAGTGGAGTGGAGTGGAGTGGAGTGGAGTGGAGTGGAGTGGAGTGGAGTGGAGTGGAGTGGAGTGGAGTGGAGTGGAGTGGAGTGGAGTGGAGTGGAGTGGAGTGGAGTGGAGTGGAGTGGAGTGGAGTGGAGTGGAGTGGAGTGGAGTGGAGTGGAGTGGAGTGGAGTGGAGTGGAGTGGAGTGGAGTGGAGTGGAGTGGAGTGGAGTGGAGTGGAGTGGAGTGGAGTGGAGTGGAGTGGAGTGGAGTGGAGTGGAGTGGAGTGGAGTGGAGTGGAGTGGAGTGGAGTGGAGTGGAGTGGAGTGGAGTGGAGTGGAGTGGAGTGGAGTGGAGTGGAGTGGAGTGGAGTGGAGTGGAGTGGAGTGGAGTGGAGTGGAGTGGAGTGGAGTGGAGTGGAGTGGAGTGGAGTGGAGTGGAGTGGAGTGGAGTGGAGTGGAGTGGAGTGGAGTGGAGTGGAGTGGAGTGGAGTGGAGTGGAGTGGAGTGGAGTGGAGTGGAGTGGAGTGGAGTGGAGTGGAGTGGAGTGGAGTGGAGTGGAGTGGAGTGGAGTGGAGTGGAGTGGAGTGGAGTGGAGTGGAGTGGAGTGGAGTGGAGTGGAGTGGAGTGGAGTGGAGTGGAGTGGAGTGGAGTGGAGTGGAGTGGAGTGGAGTGGAGTGGAGTGGAGTGGAGTGGAGTGGAGTGGAGTGGAGTGGAGTGGAATGGAGTGGAGTGGAGTGGATTGGAGTGAGTGAGTGGAGTGAGTGAGTGAGTGAGTGACAAACTGGCTGACTGACTGACTAACTCACCGACTAAATAATTGATTGACTGCCTGATTGCAATAACACATCAGTCAGCTCGCAATTTGACATACCCTCTTGTCCTCACCTTAGTCATCATCATTAACATAGAAAGCACGGTGTGCTTCCTCGTACGTAGTTTATCCATTTAAAACCAACCACGAGTGTGAACTTTCATGGTGTTTTTCTCATTTCCGGGTGAGGATATAAGGAGTGGTAACCTGACCAGGCCACAATGATTTTTCTGCGTTATTTCGCTTCACGTCAGTCCCCATGTAATTCTGCTTCACCCTATCCGCAATGCAATCTTTGCGTGAAAACTGACCCCATTTTTCACGTCGCCTCCCTTAACCCTGCAAATCAGCGAAGGACGTGGCTACAACTGACCGTTTATAAGTGTCGGCCAAACAGATATAGCAGTGGTCTATGTAATGAGTTACGCTTCCAGGTGACAAATCAAACATGCGTCATGTGTTTTCAAGTGCTATTCCATTCTCCGGAAATTGAGTGATGCCGAGTGAATGCCGTATGCTCTCTTACAGGAAAGCAGTGGGGAGCAAACGTTCATCGAAACGCACCATCACCGCAGTTTTGGGTCGATTTGATTGACAAACGATTTGTGCCCTTTTGCGAGGTTCGGGAAAGAAACTAAGGACGGTTTATATGTGTCTTCTCCTCTTCGGCTTTTCGGGATTATTTTGATTCCACTGAACGCATATTTATTTAAGTAGAACTTTACCGAATTGGAAGTGTTTCAACAAATTTATGAAGCCCATGATACTGGGGCGGGGGAGTTGATTCTCGAAGTACGTAATTTCGGAAAATGTATTCGGGCCTGGCGAATCTCCGGAATCGCTTCACTTCACGGTCCCTTTAGCCTCCCCTGACCGCAGATACTCTTGATGAGGGGATGGGTATCAGCCCAATAAAACCAAGCTAATAAACACTCAGAATAAATTTCGGGTCCATGGATTGGGACCATTACAAAAAGCCTATTGAGTATGCCGAAAACTCCATATGCCCTACAATTTAGGATGGCATTACTTAGGACCCATTTCCTTCTGAAATTTGGAGTTTCCTGACAGATTTGGGAAAGTGGATCATAGCTCAATGTTAACACACCACGAACTTGACGGGTCCCATTTCAACCGGACACAGTGTTTTAATAAATCTCTCATCACAGCTATCCATGGACAGTTTTTATGAACAAGATTTCTCGGTATACCACTACCGCCGTGCCTGACGACCTGCGCTGAAACCGTCACTCAGTTGCAGTCTGATACAACAAATGAATAGGTTTTTGCCAGAACTACAGACCCAGTGCGGTAGGCGTCGATGCATTTACAGCGTGACTTGTACGACAAGCCAGTGTCGACTCTCCCCGAATGATGTGTGTTTGTTAAGCGAAACTGTCTTTCAACATGATTGTCAAACTGTGTGCAACCTTTGCGTAACGAAAATTACAAACTGACAAGTCAATCTCTCCACCTATATGTCTTCGGAGATCAAACTGATGGCAGTCGTCTGTTTACTCGCCTTGTTAGAAATAACCTGCCTGCTACGACAATGACCCGAGCTGGAGATTTAACTTGCACGCATCGCACGTTCCAACTTCATTCATTCCAGATGAGTCAACGAAAACTTTCTACGATGCTCCACAAGTGCGATGTTTCTAGGCTCATTACTGACCTGTCAGGTCAGCATATTGACTGGAGTAGTTCACATTTTGTGTGACAAACTAAGCCAAGTCACCAGCGTTGAACTATTAGCTGTTTGTTTTTGGATGAGGTCTACGTTTGAATTGTAATCAACACACGCTGGGGCTCCTTCTCAGGCCGATTGGAAGCCCATTGGGTCTGACTCGGCAACCCATGTGTTCATAGAATGATCTTTGTCCCGATGTCTTTATGTGGAGCATCCAATCTTCGACACCAGTTTGACTCACCCTTGAGTGAGTAATCTTGTCAAACTGATGAATGCTCATTTTTATGAGGCGACACTACAGCCTGGATGTTCATACATGTTGCAGGTACTATCTACGAGAACAGTGTCATCGTGCGGGGAGAGGGAACACATAATTAGCGTGTTCACTGCATCAGCCACTTGGTGATGCCGATCTTTCAAAAGCAATAAGCTGTTTGAAGATGTTTGATCAATAGTTTTTTCATCAGCTCTGAGATCTAGGCTCATGTGTTCCGTTGTACCTTTCTTGCAGGTTTGTGAACAGTGTTGCAATCGGGTTTCCCGAAAGTTTCACGTCAGTTTTCGCCATAGCTATGACAGTCCTGTGGAACCTTGGTCGTATCCTTTTATAGCTAAGCTAGCTGAGATGGTGCCCCGGTTCACTCCATGATCGTAACATTTACAGCAACAATATTCCGATATAAGAAACGTTCACGTGGGCAATGTACGACAAAGAAGTATATTCGTTTTTAGATTATCTCAATGTTGACGGAAGTCACAGCTGGATCCAAATTGAATTTCCCTCACCAAGGACAACTTCGGTCAGTGTAGGCTAAGGGGACCGTGAAGTGAAGCGATTCCGGAGATTCGCCAGGCCCGAATACATTTTCCGAAATTACGTACTTCGAGAATCAACTCCCCCGCCCCAGTATCATGGGCTTCATAAATTTGTTGAAACACTTCCAATTCGGTAAAGTTCTACTTAAACAAATCTGCGCTCAGTGGAATCAAAATAATCCCGAAAAGCCGAAGAGGAGAAGACACATATAAACCGTCCTTAGTTTCTTTCCCGAACCTCGCAAAAGGGCACAAATCGTTTGTCAATCAAATCGACCCAAAACTGCGGTGATGGTGCGTTTCGATGAACGTTTGCTCCCCACTGCTTTCCTGTAAGAGAGCATACGGCATTCACTCGGCATCACTCAATTTCCGGAGAATGGAATAGCACTTGAAAACACATGACGCATGTTTGATTTGTGACCTGGAAGCGTAACTCATTACATAGACCACTGCTATATCTGTTTGGCCGACACTTACAAACGGTCAGTTGTAGCCACGTCCTTCGCTGATTTGCAGGGTTAAGGGAGGCGACGTGAAAAATGGGGTCAGTTTTCACGCAAAGATTGCATTGCGGATAGGGTGAAGCAGAATTACATGGGGACTGACGTGAAGCGAAATAACGCAGAAGAAACATTGTGGCCTGGCCGGGTTACCACTCCTTATATCCTCACCCGGAAATGAGAAAAACACCATCAAAGTTCACACTCGTGGTTGGTTTTAAATGGATAAACTACGTACGAGGAAGCACACCGTGCTTTCTATGTTAATGATGATGACTAAGGTGAGGACAAGAGGGTATGTCAAATTGCGAGCTGACTGATGTGTTATTGCAATCAGGCAGTCAATCAATTATTAAGTCGGTGAGTTAGTCAGTCAGTCAGCCAGTTTGTCACTCACTCACTCACTCCACTCACTCACTCACTCACTCACTCACTCACTCACTCACTCACTCACTCACTCACTCACTCACTCACTCACTCACTCACTCACTCACTCACTCACTCACTCACTCACTCCACTCACTCACTCGTTTTGCCGGAATTCGTAGAATTATGTAACGTCCAATTAAATTAACATCTTTACTCAACTATATCCTCAATATATGTTCGTTCAATTATGTTGTTGGTAATGAGTGCGGTGAGGACAAGAGGCTATGAGCAATTGCGACCTGACTGTTGTATATTTTCAGTCGGCCAGTCAATCAGTTATTTAGTCGGTCAGTCAGTCAGTCAGCCAGCCATTCGGTCTCCTGAGTGCCACTCGAAATCTGAGCTGAAGTCTGATGCAGCGGATTGATGAAGCGGGTGTTCTGTGACACAAAAATCAAATTTAAACCTGTATACGTCGACAAATTTAACTGGGTTTGTGTTCGTGATCTTTTGACAATCAGACATCAAACGTAACAATACGATGACTATTTGGCGAACTGTGATGAATAGGTAGGAGGTTTCTCCCTTCAACCAAGGATCGCGGAAGACTTCAAGCCATCAGAGTGCAGGATCGAGTAAGTGACCCACTGTTTTCGCAATTTCTGACGGGGTGTCGTCTAAATTTCATGCCAAATTCAACTTTATTTTCCATCGATCCAGAAATTTGTTTTTAGACGCGTGAGTTAAAGACCATCAGACCAAACGACTGTTCTCATCAGTATCACATTCCATCTGGGTGTTCTACCACACACTCTGCACTGAGTTTGTCGTCGATACAGTGGAATTCATGATTTGCGTCGAAACTACAAATGTGGTGACAAAGTAAAATTGAACAACTTATACTGAGTGAATTAGATTCCGTGCTGTGAGACCGATCGAGGTGCTACTTGTGTGTGCACGGCCAGAAGTCCATCCAGTTCGGATGCTCCACAGACCAAAAAGCGATAACCATCGAGTTGGAGCCTGGTAGTTCCACCATTTCATTCATGCCTTGCATGCCTGGACTCCGTTTATAGAATCTTGACCTGGTGACCGCAGCTGACGCATGTATGAATCTGTCGTGAATGTACTCAGTGCGTTTACCTCCGCGATGAATTCCTAGTCCAGAAAGACACGTTTACTCTCTGCTACCACAATGAGAAAATCAGACGAGGGATTCAATTCACTCCGGAGTGAGCTTGAAGTTTGGTGAGGTCGACAAAGTAAAATGAGGTGAGGTTGAATAAAATCTTGGATTGGGGACTTGGTCTCAACCGTCAAACTGTTAGTTATCTATAGGGCTTCGGAGCGAAATTTTCTGGATTGCACCTTCGTTCTTTTGAGGCTTTCCAATCCCGTGTATCCATTCCGTAGGAAATGTACTAAACTTGTTCGTCCTCTTGCATCCCACTTGAACCGACCACTTCAAACCTGCTTTGGGGTTTTCCATCGACAGTCCTCGTCCCAAAGAGGAAAATTCAAGAGGAACCGTAAATCAAAGGAATACTTAACGTCATTTCTTCGAAATGTTGGAACAAAATAATAAGATATGAATAGGCGCATTTTCTGTCTTTTATCAGCTGGGCTGTCCCAGAATAGAAAGAATTTTAGGTGATTCTATATCTGTCCTTGATAGGCATTTAAATGTTGTTGCAAATGGAGGCGTCTTGACTTCCCTCCAGCAATCTAAGATTCCAGTCCGGTCACCAGGAGAAGTTGCCGAATCGGTGAACAACGCCGGAGTATCGCAATGTAGGAAATAGTGAACTGGTGAATTTATGCGCACTTATGACATAGACCACATTCTTCCGACATCTGAACTGTTTTCTGCTTCCAATTAGTTTAGTGATCGACCGAAGTAGCTTCTGTGAGCGACTTTAGTTTCAAGTGAAATGGGTCTAGCTTCAGTATACTCACT
>NW_008752213.1:59446-63138 GCF_000715545.1 Opisthorchis viverrini | reverse complement strand
TGTCTGTCTGATCAACATCTAGTGGAGCCGAGAGTCTCGGTAGATTTCGGGCATTGAGTGGTTGCCTTCAGGAATCTGACCTTCCTCATACGTGCAATAAACATTAGTGTCTTATATAGTCCCCGCAGTACCTAGAACCTTCTGTTTCCACCGGGACGAGTCCCAAAGATACCGCTCTGTCGCCCGGGGACTTGTCGCAACTGTCCCCGTTAGACTTGCCGTTAACGACGCACAGATAGTCTGTTTCGATTCAAATGGTCAGTGGTTACGAAAATAAAACTTTATGCGAAACTACCGATATAACTAAAGTCGAATTGGGATCCACACAGCACCTTGACCAATCGAGTCCCGCTAACCAAAAAAAAATCTAAATGTGTATTTCCTTGGCCTGGAGTTCAGGCTTATGTGGGAAATTAAAGAGGATATTGTTACAGCGTCATTAAATAACCTGGTCACTAAATAACCAAATGGGAAGCACGGGAACAACAACTCGAAGGAAGCACGAGGGCTGGGAGACTGCCAGGTCACGCAAGCCTAGACAGGGGAAGTCGAGAGGCAGAGGTCGAGTTCGAACCACGGACCTTCCGGTTAGTAAGTTCGCGCTCTAACTACGTGAGACATCTCTCCCCAAATAGGGTAATGATCATTTCGGTTCTTCACAAACCAATTTGAGCGACGTTGAATCATGATCATCCCCGCTTTCAATTTGGATATTGTGTCATGTGGTTAATCCCAGTGCACCAGAACAGCCTACACAACACACAAAGAGGATTCCGTTGAACCAAACGTCGAAAATCGTCTTTGGTTTGTCCTCTTAGCATGACGAGTTTTCAACATTTCTATTGATAGTCCACATCGGGGAAAAAACTATCGATATTCATCTGCCCCGCACTATGATGTAATCCGTCCTTCAGCTAATGTGAGAGCGACCACAGGAAACGAACCGCTTAGTTTAGACGTAACAGCTATTCATAAGGTTGCTGAAAACTGTTCGACGGCCCGCGATCCGTTTCGCGTTTGTTTGTACTCATCAGGTTGGCGCTGTCCCGAGTTCACATTATGTCCTACTTGAACCAAAGTTGAACAGATTTCGACATATACTCTCACTTGCAGATGAATTTGGCTTTGACAGGAGACTCTACTGAATCTAGCTCTACCTATTGTTTATGATGGTCAGAAACCTAATTCGTGTGCAAATGGGAGAAAACCGGTTTCCTTCATCAAAAGAAGGAAAGTCGGAACAAGATGCACCTCAGACGAACGTCTCTCGGTCCACGATCACGAATACTGTCCCAAGCAGACAATATGCCAACACTCTTCGACCGAGGAAGGGACACCACAGGGAGACGAGTGATAGTTCTTCGAAAATAGAATTTTACACTGAAGCGCGGCTAGGGAGATGCGCTATTGTGGCATCTACATCGATGGTCTTCCGCTTGCATGAATTACTGAAAGTATGCGTGTTCGTTCGCATCCAAATTCACAAAGAGAATATGGAGGACTCAGCAAACGCGAGAAGCGCGCACACAAGAACCCAGGCCGAATAGGTTCTGCCGATGATGGACCAGGTTAACCATAGACTTTAAGTTTGCTGCTCGTACACCGACTTCATCGTTCGCTGCTCCGCGCTGGATTTTGGCTCATTTCTTGAAGGCTCTCAGGAAGACTCACCAGGTTTATTTTCAGTTCATGAATAGGCCACAAAATACGCCTAACTTCGGCGCTCCATGGAGCCCGAGTTTAATGTTTTGTATTAAATTGTGACCAAGGTTTCAAAAACCATCTAGGTATTTGAAATTCTGATTCGCGATAGTCCGTAACAATACTGCCGTTTAAAAAGTTGAAAAAAGTTGTCGCGTGATCCTCATGACGACGGTTCGAGGCAGTCGCTTGGTGTTCACTATGTTTGCCTACTTATGAGTAGTCTGTGTCTGACATTCAGCTTTCGGGCCAGTTGCACCGTAGATCAGTTGTAGAGTATTCAGCAGCCTGGTGAGTAGTTTTCTTCGTGAAAATATACTACGATATCTCGAATACCGTACCAACTGAAACTTGAGGTAACATTTTGTGCAGCATCCCCAGTTGATGAGCACCATAAACGAGAGATTCCCTTGAGTCTTCAATGAAAAGAAGATTGATCAACAAATGAGTGTATCTAGTTTATGTGATGCTAAAATGAGCTGCAACTTAGCCCCACTATTGTTTTTTGTTGTCAATCGACAGACTTGTCTTTTTGTGTTACTGATATGCGGACAAGCTGTCTGTAATGGTACTGCAAGAGGCGTTTTATTCGTTTTCAGGCTTACAAGTGAAAATTTACCTTTCTGAAACCCAAGTATGTTGTCAAAATGGCTGATTGCAACCAAAAGTATCGAGGACCATCAGCGGACATCTTAACGTTTATCCACTTTCACGGAATGGCCCGATTCCTTATTACTTTCCAATTCACCCTCCCTGTGTTTAGGAGAACGGAATCATCAGAGAGAATCCTAAAACACCGAAAACCGTCAGGCATGAGTTTCTGGTAAATATCCTCGCGCGGTAGTCCTGAAGAAAAGGTAATATTCTAATATGCTTGGTAGTGCTTCCTGGGACTCGTTGGAGAGGGAGTCACGGTTCGGTTCAGGTTTTGTCCGAAAAACTTGTATGTTCCAGAAAAACCGGTAGCGTTGCTACCTATTAGGTTGGTGATGACTCATAGATAACCCCACCTGAGGTTCTAAACGTAGTCCTCAAGTTTCAGTTAACCATATAGCCCAAATGGACTTGAACATCGACGAATACACTCATTTGCCAATCAACTTGGTTTTCAAGGGAGACTCAAGTGAATCTCTCGTTTAAGATGTTCTTCAACTGATTAGTTTTCTTTATGAAAACTTAAATATCGTTCTTAATAAAACAAGATGCAGCACCCTCAGAGACTATCGTAAACGAGAGATCCAGCTGGCGTTCAGTTGAGTCTCTTCCGTTAACACCAATTTGACTGACAGATTGGTGTAATATTTCAGAAGTACCCACATTCATAAGCACTTGCTTGCATGCCCACATGTTCCACAACGTCTACTCAATGGGCTGCGACATTTCTGTAGCCAAAAATGTCACCGTGGAAGCCTCACTGTTGCGACCACCTTCACACTGATTCAGCGACACAAAAACGCGTCCAGGCCAGCGGGATTAGCACGGGTATTCATTAATGCGAACTCATTTGAGGAGTTCAAGGTAAAGTTTTAAATATGAGATGAAATTTGTGTAATTGATGACTCTCAACTTGGAAGCAACCCCTTAAATGAAAGTCTGTCATGATGGGACTGAGACATTTCGTTCTTTTTTTGAAGGTACGTTATTCTGCGAGATAATCACTCTTGGAGCTGCACTGCAGCTCTCTTACCATCGGGGAAACCTGAGTTGTATTCAAATGTCTTTTTGATGTGAAAAGATCACAAACTTTTTGATGAATTGTGCGTTGAGACCTCCATCATCCTGAAGGCATAAATTGTGTATACCTCAGGGCCGTACCAGGAGCAGCGGCTTCAGCCATGAACAGTACACGGTTGCAGTACTCTTTCGTCTTACGTCAATAAAACCTACTCTTTGCTTCTTGTTTTGGGCGAACACGAACATGTACTATAAAGCTGAGGATGAAGGCTAACAAACTCATTAGGGTTGCCTATGTACCCCGTTAGTGCACTGTT
>NW_008752213.1:20304-56564 GCF_000715545.1 Opisthorchis viverrini | reverse complement strand
TCGCCTGGTGTTCACTATGTTTGCCTACTTATGAGTAGTCTGACTGTGTCTGACATTCAGCTTTCGGGCCAGTTGCACCGTAGATCAGTTGTAGAGTATTCAGCAACCTGGTGAGTAGTTTTCTTCGTGAAAATATACTACGATATCTCGAATACCGTACCAACTGAAACTTGAGGTAACATTTTGTGCAGCATCCCCAGTTGATGAGCACCATAAACGAGAGATTCCCTTGAGTCTTCAATGAAAAGAAGATTGATTAGCAAATGAGTGTATCTAGT
Source organism: Opisthorchis viverrini (assembly GCF_000715545.1). Lineage (NCBI taxonomy): Eukaryota > Metazoa > Platyhelminthes > Trematoda > Opisthorchiida > Opisthorchiidae > Opisthorchis > Opisthorchis viverrini. The sequence continues at coordinate 56,286 of NW_008752213.1, read as the reverse complement.
TTATGTGATGCTAAAATGAGCTGCAACTTAGCCCCACTATTGTTTTTTGTTGTCAATCGACAGACTTGTCTTTTTGTGTTACTGATCTGCAGACAACCTGTCTGTAATGGTACTGCAAGAGGCGTTTTATTCGTTTTCATGCTTACAAGTGCAAATTTACCTTTCTGAAACCCAAGTATGTTGTCAAAATGGCTGATTGCAACCAAAAGTATCGAGGACCATCAGCGGACATCTTAACGTTTATCCACTTTCACGGAATGGCCCGATTCCTTATTACTTTCCAATTCACCCTCCCTGTGTTTAGGAGAACGGAATCATCAGAGAGAATCCTAAAACACCGAAAACCGTCAGGCATGAGTTTCTGGTAAATATCCTCGCGCGGTAGTCCTGAAGAAAAGGTAATATTCTAATATGCTTGGTAGTGCTTCCTGGGACTCGTTGGAGAGGGAGTCACGGTTCGGTTCAGGTTTTGTCCGAAAAACTTGTATGTTCCAGAAAAACCGGTAGCGTTGCTACCTATTAGGTTGGTGATGACTCATAGATAACCCCACCTGAGGTTCTAAACGTAGTCCTCAAGTTTCAGTTAACCATATAGCCCAAATGGACTTGAACATCGACGAATACACTCATTTGCCAATCAACTTGGTTTTCAAAGGAGACTCAAGTGAATCTCTCGTTTAAGATGTTCTTCAACTGATTAGTTTTCTTTATGAAAACTTAAATATCGTTCTTAATAAAACAAGATGCAGCACCCTCAGAGACTATCGTAAACGAGAGATCCAGCTGGCGTTCAGTTGAGTCTCTTCCGTTAACACCAATTTGACTGACAGATTGGTGTAATATTTCAGAAGTACCCACATTCATAAGCACTTGCTTGCATGCCCACATGTTCCACAACGTCTACTCAATGGGCTGCGACATTTCTGTAGCCAAAAATGTCACCGTGGAAGCCTCACTGTTGCGACCACCTTCACACTGATTCAGCGACACAAAAACGCGTCCAGGCCAGCGGGATTAGCACGGGTATTCATTAATGCGAACTCATTTGAGGAGTTCAAGGTAAAGTTTTAAATATGAGATGAAATTTGTGTAATTGATGACTCTCAACTTGGAAGCAACCCCTTAAATGAAAGTCTGTCATGATGTGACTGGGACATTTCGTTCTTTTTTTGAAGGTACGTTATTCTGCGAGATAATCACTCTTGGAGCTGCACTGCAGCTCTCTTACCATCGGGGAAACCTGAGTTGTATTCAAATGTCTTTTTGATGTGAAAAGATCACAAACTTTTTGATGAATTGTGCGTTGAGACCTCCATCATCCTGAAGGCATAAATTGTGTATACCTCAGGGCCGTACCAGGAGCAGCGGCTTCAGCCATGAACAGTACACGGTTGCAGTACTCTTTCGTCTTACGTCAATGAAACCTACTCTTTGCTTCTTGTTTTGGGCGAACACGAACATGTACTATAAAGCTAAGGATGAAGGCTAACAAACTCATTAGGGTTGCCTATGTACCCCATTAGTGCACTGTTGATGATGACCATGATACAAATCACTAACAAAGGCACTAATAAAAGTTTTTAGTATGGTTGACAGTAGTGGGTTGCAACACGTATAAAAATAAATACAATGCGAAATGCGAGCAAGTCAAAAAAGGAAGTTATCCTCTGTGAGAGTTCATCGGTGAAAGTCCGGACGGCGGGAACGTGTGTTTCTCCGCAGTGCGACTGCTACACGTGTTCTTGGGTTTGTGGAGGGAGATTGACTTCCTGTTCCCTGCGCGCGCGCGTGTCTGTGTGTTGATGTGATCGGTTGTAGATTCATTCGCGTGTACGTGGGCGTGTCAGCACATGAGTAGTTGCTATGTTCAATAGACGGTGCAGACAATCGATGTCCGATGAATCAGCTTAATGTGACGTGTATGAAAAAAACACAAGCCTCGTGATCCAGTGAACGAATGTGAGCTGAACACTCAAGTATGTGGGTGACGGGGTGGCTACAACCCCACCCAAGGGTGAGGAACAAACAAGGGAACGGCATAAAAGATCTCGTCTTGTAAGTGAAGCTAAGTTATACTGAAAAACCGAGAAGCACAACTGTTTCATACTTATTGAGAACCATCAGCCGTATGCATCTCACGAAACTCCAGTGAGTGAGTCGCACAACTTCAAGCCAGTGATGGAACGCTTAGTCGTTCGGCCATGAAAGGCTGACCAGGAGGAAAAAAGCCTTCTTCACTTAGAATGGAATATGTTCACAAAGGAAACTACTCACAAGGTCGCTGAAAGCCGGTCGACAGCCCACGACCGGTTTCGCCCTTCTTGGGTCTCATCAGGTCTTTTCCGTTGTCCATCACCTGGTATCCCCACAATAAATGTTGTTTTGAGGTCTTTACTGCGTTTCAGTCTCCTTACGGGTTGTACCTGTAAGGGTGGAGTCGTTCGGCCATGAAAGGCTGACCAGGAGGAAAAAAGCCTTCTTCACTTAGAATGGAATATGTTCACAAAGGAAACTACTCACAAGGTCGCTGAAAGCCGGTCGACAAGCCCACGACGGTTTCGCCCTTCTTGGGTCTCATCAGGTCTTTTCCGTTGTCCATCACCTGGTATCCCCACAATAAATGTTGTTTTGAGGTCTTTACTGCGTTTCAGTCTCCTTACGGGTTGTACCTGTAAGGGTGGAATAAACTAACAGTTGCAGTTAAAATTGGTCCCAACTGACCACTCAGGAGTGACAATTATGAGCGAGTAGAAGGGCTTTCGGAGGGAGAGGAAGAGGACTGGTTACGACTGACTAGACAAGGTGTACGATGCGGAATGATTCGGGAATCCTTACCCTCCTTCCCGTGCCAGTCCCAGTTATACCTACATATTCATACACGTTCCAGTGGAAAATAAATTTGAACATTTTTTTCTGGTTCTGTTCCATTTATGGATACTGGAGCAAAACATTCAAGTCGGGCTTTCTGTCACGACTTCGTGGACGGGTGTCCATGAAATGATGGTTGATCTCACACCGTTTTGATGTGGTACAGTTGGTTTGGTGGACGTGGTGTCGACAGTGCATCTGAACGTCCCTGTAATTCACTCAAATCATGTCTCCAATGGGATGTATCCCTTCAATTCTTTGAATACCGCCACAATGTTGAAAAGAAAATCCATCTGAAAAGTTCACAATCCTAAAATCCACGATACCTTCTTGTGCGAACTGTGTGGTCGATCCAATTGGGGCGCGCACACCTGCTCATAGCAGCTTGATCATACCTCATAGGCTATGCCTGATTCTTACCGGGAGCGATAACCGAATATTAAATCATACTTAACCTGCTCATGCCTCTTCCCGCCATTTGCTAACTCCGTCCACGTACTTTTGATCTCCACCTGTTTTACTCAACTCTACCTGCTATTCACCTTGACGAAAGGATACCCCTGCTTACTCTGGTATGTTAACATGCGTGAGTAGAACACCTGACGTAGCCTAGGGAGTCCAATTGATTGATCGAGAGAAAGGAGCATGTGTGAACGTGTGTGTGTGCATACGCAGATAACCTACTTACCTTCGTGCCCCGTTTGCTGGACCGGCCGGTTCCACCAATCAGAATCACGAGAGTGACGTCGGAACCGACGACCGCAACCCACACCACAGAGCCAATATTCTGCTCACCGTTGTCCATTGTGTGAATCTTGACACTACACTTTGCATGGTCAGTGACAGACTCGTGCACATAGAGTGACGTCGGAACCGACGACCGCAGCCCACACCACAGAGCCAATATTCCGCTCCCCGTTGTCCGTTGTGTGAATCTTGACACTACACTGTGCATGGTCAGTGACAGACTCGTGCACATGTTGACGCCATGAACGTAAACAATTGAGGTTTGTTGTATAACGCTGCTTTCTTTTGTGTAAATAGTACCGTAGACGGTCGAACACAACTCTTCCTTTTGATATTCGGGATCGTCGAACCTACGCGTGACTCAAAGTCCTTCGTCGTTTACTAGCGCAGTGATCTTTTACCTGGCAGATACGGGTCATGTGATTAATTCTAACACCGCCTTCTGAGCACTGCATCAATAACCTATCTGCCCATCGAGATCCGGTCAATATCCATATCTGGGCAGAGCTGGTGCAATCTTGCTTCGATCACAACTTGAGTCTGTGTGCTCATTCGGTCTGACATGGTCTACTCACGTGATCGCTGGCCAACCAGGTCAATCGATCGTGGAGTAAACAGAATCTACTTCATTCTTGTTTTACTTGGTTTTTACTCTTGTGCAGTTTCATAGCGGACTGTCATTCTTCAAAGGTCTAGTTGCTACTTTTTACCAAGCTGTCACGCATAGAATACCATGTATACCTCTACCACCCCCTTCAAGAGAACTCGTTCGAAAAGTCCCAAAACGACCGGGCTGTTTCCTTGGGTAAAGGGGACAAATGTGAAACGTTTTGCTTGCTTTGTACACCAGGACAGTATTACCTAAGAAGATACTACTTAAGATGAATATGCTACTTAAGATGCTATGGGGGGTTTTCTGAAAAATCGCCCTTCAGCTATTGAAAGCTGTTGTGTACTTGTGACCGGAACTTCGCAAAGGACACGATAAACCCGGGCAATAGCTGTCACACGCACTAGCAACTGGATAACTACAAATAGTTTCTTGGTAAAAGCGAACGGTAATTGAAAACAAGATTTTCATCAATGATATGTATGGTTTTTTAAGAACTTGTAATTCATGCTTCGTTCCGAGTTCATTAGCTCGAAACTGTACAAACAAACAGGGTTGTGCAAACGTATTCCATCGCCTGGGAAAGTAAAGTTGAACAGCACCAGCTGATCCGCGGGAATAGCTTATCAGTTGTGTCCAACGTAACTCTTCATTCTGATATGCAATGCTAGTCTATGACGCAGGGATTTCAGTTGTACTGTCTCCTAAACCAGATGTTCATCCCTTCTCTAGGATTTTTTTATTCTCCAACTGGATGGAGGAGAGGAAGCAAACCCGTGCGTGCTATTTAAACGGTCCCTTAGCTCGGAGAAGTACTGTGCCGGTAAGCGTCGCGTACGTTCGGCCGGTGTTTTGAAAATGGCCGGAATATTCATTCTTCCTGAAGAGGCAAGCGGTAACTCAGAGAACATTCACCCCAGGAAGTCTTAACATTTCAAAAGACTGAATTCCACTTGAATACAGGCGTTGATTTTCGTATTACCAAACACCTGTGGCAGAGACCCGGTGAGAATGGCTTCGTAAAACGCAAATAGATTACTGAATTATAATCATACTGAAGCTGAAAATGGGGAAGTTGCGTGAACACGTTTTCAGTGATCCATCTTCTGGTCGGTACAAAATACATAAAGAATCAAACATGAAAAACAGCCAATTACGGCAAGGAATACATGTGAGTAGGAAAATATGCGGGGTAAGGCTCCTCCAACCTCACTGGTTTCTTGACAATCTACAAGAAGAATGGTCTACACGGCGAGTGAACCCTCCATCTGAGGAGCTGTCAGCCAAGAGACAATGACAAATCAGCACGTGGTATGTATTCTGAGCGGCGCTGTCCTGTCTAAGTTCGAGCTAATCACACTGCTGATCAGTCGCTCGTTGCCGAATGGTTAAATCTTCAAACTACTACTCGGGAGGTCGTAGGTTCGAGTGCTGTGAGACGACCATTCTTTAGAAGGATGAAAATGCTGTACAGTGTTTTTGGACGAAATATTCGTCAGAATAAACGTGAAACATCTTGATACTACTAAATAACAGTTACTTGTCTAAGTAATGTGGAAAAATGGCTTAGTGTATGCCATTGTCAAACGAGAGGTGAATAGTTCGGGCCAGTTCGGTTACAGGGATCTGTACACAAAGTTCGGGTCTAAAGGGCTGGGTGGCAATAACCTCGGTAATTGTACTATTGGGCGTGTTCTTCGGCACACGCTACACGATTCGGATGAGCAGCATATCCCGTGGATTAGAATCAAACTCTGGGAGTTGCTTTGCCTCTCAGGATAAGCCACTTTGGGAGGTTTTCTCTACTCCCCTCAGGCAGTGTTTTCCACCAGACTTCGCGGGTAAAGTGTAATTTTAAAATGAACTATCAGTTTAATTAAATGAGGCACAGTGACGAGAGACCTAAACCTATATGTGTTTTGCGAAACGCTGAGCCTACTTCGACCGAAAGTGCCGAAATATACCAGAGTAGCGGATGAGAGGGCCTTATCATGACACCCATGAGTTTACACAAGTGCGGAGCACATCAGCGTGAGTATGGGCTGTGAGTTGATGACAGACACCAGGCAATGGATTACAACAGCTTTATTTTATGACGTAATTCAGAGTTGACCAACCAGACAGCTGATAAAAAATCAATAAGTCACGCCCACTGGCATTTGAACGAACATCACTGCCACGTCAGCTGGAGTGTCGGAAAGCATGATTGAATAGTGCAACTCAGATTACATCACAATGAACGTTCGTCTCCGGTCTACGGATGATCAACTGTACAGACCACCTCCGGGGTATGCTCTGAGACGGCAACCGTCCAGACGTCCGAAAAGTGCGGACACCAAGCCACCTGCCAAATCAGGTGACGCAGAGACTATTGATATGGAAGCGTTATGCAAAGCGATTAGTTCCACAAAACTGCGGAACTTGCGAATGAAACAAAATGTTATGGAAGCTTTCATGCGCAAATTACTGCAATCGATGAAGGAACTTAAAGAAACTGAATTGAAGCGTGGCAAATCAGCCGCACTGGACACGCAGCGACGAGTTAAGCTCACACGAATGTTGCAAATTCTGATGTTACAAAGGCGAAATTTACAACTACAAACAGATACCATGCAAAAAGGAATTCTGTTAATGAGTAAAAAATATGCGAATTTGCGGCACAATGCTGATGCATTAGTCTACGAAAATACGGCATTACGAAAGGAATACTGCCAGATAAAAAGTGATCTGGAGTTTAAAAACATCCAGATTGAAAGTTTGTTACAAAATAAAGCTTGCTTACAAAAACAAGTTGAGAACAATACTTGTTTACGTATCCAAACCGAGAATGCTCAGTTCGAACTGAAGCGTTTGAGAGTAGAGAACGAGAATCTCAAGGAAGCGCTGCAACAAGTCGAAGCACTACTTCGGACGAAGGTACAGGAACGTGAGGAACTAGAGTTACGAAATGCCCAACTTAGGCAGGGGCTGGACGGCTAGTATGTAATATCCGTGTGCGGAGTGAACGGCTAACAAGTGAGAATCAAACGTTACGACAAGAGTTGGCACAAATTCAAGCTGGACGAACAGATGCTCATTTGATGACAGCCGAAGCCGAGCGAATCCGTGAAAAACTGACGCAACTTCAGCGGGAATATCTGCGCCTCCAACGTCTGTACACAATGGAGGCAGAAACTCGTAAAATGCTACACAATCAGCTTCAAGAAGTTCGTGGGAACCTGCGTGTTCTGTGTCGCTGTAGGCCGGCTAATTCGGGAGAGAAATGTCAGATCCAGTTTACTTCGATGGATCGAATCACCGTGCCTTGCATAACTCGTAACAATAGCATGGCATTCCAGAGGCAGCCAAATGCTGATCATACCATCTCCAACACGGCCATTGAGGAAGTTTTCACATTCAATCGAGTATTTCGACCTGGTGCGACACAACTGGAAGTATTTGAAGAAATAAGACCACTCATTGCCTCGTGTGTTGATGGATATAACGTTTGTATCATGGCCTACGGACCAACAGGGTCTGGAAAGACCTACACAATGCAAGGTACACAAAAAGATCCTGGAGTTGGAATGAGGGCTGTCACAGAGCTGTTTGAATTATGTCAGCCACTTCACAGTGTATGGGAAGTGCAAATGAGTATAGCCATGTTGGAAATTCACAATGAGGTAGTGTATGACCTGCTTGGAGAGCAAATCAGGCCGGTGAAGATCTCTGACGATGGTACTGATGTCCGCCTTATTGAAGCTGAGGAGAAAATTGCAAACACCGAGGAGGAGATGTTATTCTGGATTGCCAAAGGGCACAAAAGACGTAAGGTCACTGCGACCAAACTGAATGTGGAGTCTTCTAGATCCCATCACATCATTCGTATACAGCTCGTGTTCAGTAATTTGCTTGATAAGACAAGACGGAATTCCTCTCTGATCCTATGTGATTTGGCTGGATCAGAGAGTGCCGAACGAATCGAAGCTAGTGGAGAAATCCACATCGAGACCGGCTACATTAACAAGTCGTTGGTCACCCTTGCTCGAGTGTTCGAAGTACTGAGACGTCGCAACCAAATTTGCCAACCCGGGGCACCGAACACTCCCATTCCAGCACCGTACCGGGATTCGAAACTAACGCACCTACTAAAGCCTTGTCTGGGTGGGCAGGCCAAATGTGTCCTGATTATCACTGTTTCCGGAGAAGCTCCATCACTGGATCGAAGCATGAAAGCACTGGAATTCGGGCAACAAGCAATGCAAATCTCACTGGGAGCTGCCAGACCGAATGAACGCATTTTGACCAGTTGGTACGGCAAGAAAAGAGTGAGAAGTACGGACCCAACCAATAGCAGTAACAACAACAGTTGACAGACCGTTGTTGTAATTAGGGAGAAATCAACCGTGTGTGTATGAACCCGTATAGCTAAGGTAGGCGAATATCACCTATAATCTGACCGTCTTTTTTGTCGCGTACAACTATGAGCCGCACAAACCCGGAATGTCAACGTTACGACGACTTTTTCCTTTGATTCAGGTGCTTTCTAACATCGTGCGATCCACTGGACAGGGGAAGATTTGTTAATGCTCTAACGGAACCCGAAAACTAGTCATACGAACGAGAAAACGGGGAGCACTAACAAAATCAGCTTGTTGAGTAAAATTATTACAACAGGAATATATGCGAAAAAGAGACTTATCGCATCGCGGATACAGGTTGATAAATCCTGTTGTGAGTCCGGATGCAGGTTTCGTGTCTTCTTCGCTGTTGTAACAGCCACACGTAGTCCTGGATATCCGTGAGTGAAACGCCGTAAAAATCCTGAGCGGCTCTGCTCCGAGTTGGGCGACGCGCGTAGCTCTGTTGAGGTGTTTAGTGCTGCTGTGCTGTTATCCTATGTGTAGGAACGTTTGCATATGTGTGGATGTCAGCACATGACTCATCGAACGGTAGACAGTCGATGTCAGATGAGTCACCCTTGTGTGTCGTGATTTGTACGTGTAGGGGAAGAAAGCGAGTCTTGGGATCAAGGGCCTGACTGTGAGCTGTATAGTCAAGTGAGTCACGGTTCTGTGGCGTGATTTGTGAGTGTAAAAAAAGATAGATCTCGTGATCTAGCGAGTGTTGGTGACCTGTACAGTCATGTATGTGAAGAAAGAGTGGCTAGAAATTTTGTCGGTCAAGTGATCTTTTCTTGGAGTTCGTTCGTATAGTTCATAGCTTGTTTGCATAAAGTAGCCATCCGGGTGGAAGTATTCCAAGCGTAATTGGCTGTTGGATCTCCCATTCCGGCTCACGAATGGTCTTCACACTGAGTAATAGTGTACTCATGACCAATAGTATCCGAGTTTTTGTTCAATTGTCCAATACTCTATGAGATCGTGTTAAACTAGGCCATGCCAAGTGATTGGGCACTCAGAAATCAGGCAGGAATCAGTAGTACATCGGAAACAACCTGGCTTGAAGCCGTTTCTTCCGGGTGGATTATAACCAATATATTTGTGCCCAATCAATGGCTGCTTCATCTGTGCCGGTCGTAGCTCCCCATCCCGGTGTGTATGGCCTCCAAATTGCCCAGTTTCAACTTGATTACGAATCAGATATTGCCCCAAGTTACCCGTTAGAACGGTGGGAGGAATCTATGAGGTGTGTACTGAGCAGATCTTGATACTGGGCCAAAGTCTAGAACACTCATCCCCAGTGATCCTGAGTGTGGGAACGCTTTCAGCGCTTCTAATTGGTCAGGCCCTCTCAGCAACCTTGAGCAGTCGGGTCGATCTAGTTGATCGGGCTGTCAGTCTACCGTTGTGTTTCCGCAATGCCCACAACACAACAGATGGAAGAAATCTCCAATTCTTTGACCGTCGATTTCTATTTGCTGGTGTCGGATGACGTCAAAGAATTCGCAACGGGGTATTTGGTTGCGTAACTAATAATTCAGTCGCAAAAAGTATCCAGCAACATCAGCTGCGATGGCTAAGCCATGCCGATACGCTGGGTTTTTCCCCGTGTCTCCTTCATATTGGCACAAGCTGGACAACAGATAACTTGACAGAAGAGTATGACAGGGGTGACGAAGACTTAAGGTGTCGTTAGTGCGGTCCGTCTTCCAGTATGCGACCCCACCCTCTTCGCTTGGTTGGAGACAGTGTAAGTAATGGCGGTTGATCAACATCAGTGGTGCCCGATTGAGTTTCGAGGGTGTAGGCAATTTAGAATGTTTGCGGTAGGCCAGCACACGGTCCCCCTCCCTCGCCCACGCTTTTCCCACCTTTTCACTTTAAGGCTTTCAGGTTGCAAAGCAGTGAAGCATCAGTGGCAACACTGATGTTAATGTCTCTGATGATGATCGTGTATTGTCTGGTTCGTTATCTCTCTTCGACAAAAACACTCGTTTGCAAATGAATTTGATTGTAATGGGAGAATCAGCAGAATCCCACCTGAATCTCCAACTGCAGTTTTTTCAGCAACCTTTCGAGTAGCATTATTTCAAAGAAATATACTGAAAAACACTGTACCGACTGAACAAAGAGACGGTCCGTGTCAGGTCAGGAGTACCATAAACGACAGATTCATCTAGAATTTAAGCGAATCTCTCGCACGAGTTGGGTTCAAGTAGAACATGAAGTTAGCTGAAGGGAAACTCGGGAACGGCACCTACCTGATGAGCTTCAGATAGGACGAAACTGCTCACGGGTTATCGAAGCGTTTTCAGTAGTGGACCTTGGAGACAGAAAACGTCTTGTCTTGTCTGTTCACCAACAGGTTCACGAGGTGAAGCAAAACCTGACATGAACCGGAAAAATCCTGGATGAATGTGGGTGTTTTGACACCTACGAACATCGCCATGTAGGTCCACCGAAAAGACAATATCGATAACACTGGATCTGGAGTTGTCACCTCAGATCATTCTAGTGGTGCGTTGGATTTCGGAGGCACCAGGCTTAAAAGCTGGTCACCTGGAGCATCACTAACCTCGTCGGCCGCAGGAAATGTTTGTAAATCGGGCCTGTTTGCGTTAAATCATGCCTATCCGGTGTGCGTTGACACCGTCAACTCTGGTCCGACTCGGTCACGTGCATCGGTCGGGGTAATTTCTGACTGCCAGTCCGGTGAGCCCGGAGTTTGTCGTTGCGGCCCATCCAGAAAATCGGTGACCGGCCATTGCCAGCCTGAATGCGATTTGACCGGGTAGGCGACCTATACGACGCACCAACAGCTAGAAACGGACGCGAATGAGCAAGCCCATTAACTCACTCCCACAGCAAGCGCACTGACACTTGCCGAGTAGTCCGAAGCTTTTTCTGGTGTAGCGGACGCATTGAGTGCACGATGAACATAGGACGTTTTTGCGGCTGCACTTTTCAAGACTTCTGATCAGACTGCGATATGGTAGGTCGGTGTCCGCGAAAAGCAGTCCACACGGGCTGGGATTCAACTCCATTTTAAGTGACGGATACCACGTGCTAGGCTGGGACAGAATCCCATTCAAGCTGACTTGACAGTTTTCAGCTTCCCACCAAGACGGCAGCACAGCGAAGCTCACTTTCAGGTTTTGGGGCAGCGAACCCGAACCGCTGTGTAGCAGATGCACTCATAAAACTGAAGCATAATTCCACTGGTTCGCCCCTAGTTCACCCTTACTGGAACGAACCACACTGGATCCTCTCCTTGTCCATCTTGTCAACGACTGCCGCAGATATTTGTAAAAATAAGTGCCGAAGTCCAACATTGACTTTGGTTGCCAAAGTCAAGTTAGTTGTGGCTTTCCCATGAAGGCTCATTGCAAACCCTTCGCACAATCACTCTCCAAGCGGGTCGGTACGGAATGGTCGTTAATATGCATGCATTTTGTTGGAACAAACAGCTGGAGCCAGAGGGTCTGAAAAAACTTTTTTCTCAATCGCAAAATAGTTTCGACCTCTCCTGATCAAAGATGAAATAGATTACATTTCAATAAATACACTATGAGGAATCAACCTGGTTTTCACGGGAGACTCAAGTGAATCTCTCGTTTGTGATGCTCTTCAACTAAATGTGCTGCACACAGGCCGCCTCATGCTTCATTTGGTACGATGTTCGAGGTATCGCAGTATAATTTTCATAAGGAAACTGCTCACAAGGTTAAATAGTTTTCAGAAACTTTGCTCAGAACTCTTCAACCCTGTGAATATCGTACCAAATTGATTTGCAAATGAGTTTATTTAACGAAATCAGTCCCATTTGGGTTCAAGTAGAACATAAGATTGGCGGAAACTCGGGACTGCGCCTGGTAAGCCCCAAGAAGAGCAAAAACAGTCGTGGGCTGTCGAAGTTTTGAGCAACCTTGTGCGTAAGTTCCGTTATGGAAACATTACATTACTTATCGACCTTGGGACTTCCCCCTCTCCACTTAACTATGCTTGACCTCTGCCAACCGGCACTAACGTTTGTGGATAGTTTATATAGACCGCAAACTTGCTCGCTTCACTCTCCGTGAAATTCGGTCTTCTGCTGCCGGTGGTTGACATGCGTAATACCTTTGGCTTGCGAACTACGGCCCGGGTTATCTCAAACCTGTTCACCTTCCAATGTGTAAGTCTGGACCTACACCGAAGTCTTAATGCGTCTAGGATGTGCTGGAGGGTGCGGTTGAATAGACAGAGTTCGACCGTTCATCCTCTCCACTGGTTAACCCCGTCTACACTTATCGATCAGCAAATCAAATACGACGCTCAGTGAGTTCCATCCCACTGGTCCACACAATATCTCCCATAAGATGATGGATGGGTAACAACTTAGTCATCACGGGGTGGGTATCCCTGTTAGGCTTTTTTTATTCTCCCTGGAATGTCACTTCGATGAGGAAAGCGAACAAAAGCCGATATCTCAAGACGATGGCTCTCACAGCGTTGGTTCAAGAAGAAGTTGGCTACTGAGATCACAAAATCTAGCAATCTAGGCATATGGATTTCAGGATAAACTTCTCAGGTTGAGTATTCGGTCCAGGAGTAAGAAATTACTTTACGTAGGGCACGATAAGAAAAAGTAAAATGCAGTTCGTCAACTATGACTTCCATTCGGTTTTCGGTAAGAGTGCAAATCAGTCTTGACTTTACCCGCCTTCTTTCCACATATCGGTAAGATCATGTTCTACCGTGTATAACTTAAATTTTAAAAAAAATAATCGCTCAGCTACAACATCCTTTCGGTGTCTGGCTGACATGCCAACGGAAGGAGTCACGAGGGCCGGGATACTGTCAGCTTGCCCAAGCCTAGACAGGAGAAGTCGAGACGCAGAAATCAAGTCCGAACCACGGACCTTCCGTTCTGTAAATTCGCACTCCCACCCACCACGTATGACTCAATGCTGGCACGACTAAAAAGTTGAGCCTTAAGCTGTTTCTATGTAAATTACTCGTCCACTTTCTGCTTTGTTCCAGGGGACCTTTCAACTGACCAAGATTTGGCTCGTGTGTCCGACACGAGCAATCCCTTGAATTTACTTTGAGCTGTACGATGGTTGGTGAATCTTTGCCATCAAGTATACACATACACGCACGTTTCCCACCGAAATTTGGTCCAGTGCCGGGGCTTGAGATAACCCAGTGGTTAAGGCACCAGTTTACGCACCTGAAGCCATCTGGTTCGCACCCAACCTCAGCACCTCGACTGCTCCTGTTTGGGCACAGGCAAACTTGTAGTGCCGCAGCCCTCGTCCTTCCTTAGGGTGGTACGACAGCTAGTCACCGAAAGGGTGCTACAGCCGAACGGATTTTTTCCACTATCGGGGTCGCTTGTCATTGCATTTGACTTTAAAGGCTCCATGCGAATAATTTCCTCTAGGGCCATTAATTCGCGCGTGGATTAGGAGTTTAACATCAAATGCCAGTGCATCGGAACGTCGAGTCCGCTTTGAGATGCCAAAAATACCGGTTGCAGTTAACCGTCAGATCTCTGGTGGCGCGTCGAAGCCCAAGAACATCCGGAACGTTGGGACAAATGGAACCTACCGATTGCACCACACACAGAGATGTATACATTATCTAAGAGTCAAGGGAATCGAACCGATGGCCGAAGCCACGTGACCGGTCAGCCCAACTGATGATAATTCCGTATGATTGAGCCTTTCAGAAAACGGTTACGTGTTTCAGGCGCTAAGTCTGTTTCAAGAACGACTTGACTGATTGCGTCCTCCATCGTTAAGGTTGAAAACATCCCTGGCAGTTGCTTCTCGGAAGCATAACTATACTACGTCTGCGTACGCCATTGGGTGACACTACAAATGATGACTGAGAGGAGCGCGTCTTAGTCGGTGATCGCAAAGAACACCCGAAAAGTTTGCTTTTTAAACCCGCGCGGGTTGTGCCGACGAAACGCAAGTGCAGAACGCATTTGTCTGCAAATGCACACCAACCCATGTAATCTGCATGATACTTCTCAACTCGACTGCTCGAAGCGCAGTTTGTTTTGAGCTGGTGAACAATCAAGCAAACGCTCGTGTAAGCTTGGAAGAACGAGGACGTGAAAAATGACGGCTCAATCTGCTGAGACCCGTCGAGTTGTCTTCTAGGTACGAATTGTTACTATGAGTGCTTCGATAGAAAAAAAAACCCAAAGTGATCCAGCAAAACGAAGCATTTATCGATGTGCTACTCTACAAAAGGTTCAGGCAATGAAGAGGCAGGTGAAAGGAAGGTACAAAGAAAGCCCACAGGAACCCATGGATTCCATGGCAACGATGCCTCAGAAACGAAAAACAAAACAAAGAACAAACAATGAAAAATAACAGCTTGACGCTGTTGCCCCGATTTTTTCCACTATCGGGGTCGCTTGTCATTGCATTTGACTTTAAAGGCTCCATGCGAATAATTTCCTCTAGGGCCATTAATTCGCGCGTGGATTAGGAGTTTAACATCAAATGCCAGTGCATCGGAACGTCGAGTCCGCTTTGAGATGCCAAAAATACCGGTTGCAGTTAACCGTCAGATCTCTGGTGGCGCGTCGAAGCCCAAGAACATCCGGAACGTTGGGACAAATGGAACCTACCGATTGCACCACACACAGAGATGTATACATTATCTAAGAGTCAAGGGAATCGAACCGATGGCCGAAGCCACGTGACCGGTCAGCCCAACTGATGATAATTCCGTATGATTGAGCCTTTCAGAAAACGGTTACGTGTTTCAGGCGCTAAGTCTGTTTCAAGAACGACTTGACTGATTGCGTCCTCCATCGTTAAGGTTGAAAACATCCCTGGCAGTTGCTTCTCGGAAGCATAACTATACTACGTCTGCGTACGCCATTGGGTGACACTACAAATGATGACTGAGAGGAGCGCGTCTTAGTCGGTGATCGCAAAGAACACCCGAAAAGTTTGCTTTTTAAACCCACGCGGGTTGTGCCGACGAAACGCAAGTGCAGAACGCATTTGTCTGCAAATGCACACCAACCCATGTAATCTGCATGATACTTCTCAACTCGACTGCTCGAAGCGCAGTTTGTTTTGAGCTGGTGAACAATCAAGCAAACGCTCGTGTAAGCTTGGAAGAACGAGGACGTGAAAAATGACGGCTCAATCTGCTGAGACCCGTCGAGTTGTCTTCTAGGTACGAATTGTTACTATGAGTGCTTCGATAGAAAAAAAAACCCAAAGTGATCCAGCAAAACGAAGCATTTATCGATGTGCTACTCTACAAAAGGTTCAGGCAATGAAGAGGCAGGTGAAAGGAAGGTACAAAGAAAGCCCACAGGAACCCATGGATTCCATGGCAACGATGCCTCAGAAACGAAAAACAAAACAAAGAACAAACAATGAAAAATAACAGCTTGACGCTGTTGCCCCCAGTTCCGAGGATGTGCAGGGTCTATGGGAGGACAGGGGAAGAGGAAATAATCAAAATTCAACAAAATGTGGTGGAGAAATCAACGCTGCAGAGAACGAAACGAGGGAACCGTGACTAGCCAATCGGATGAGCAAACAAACTGAGAAAACCTGCTTCAACACTAACCAAGGTCAGAGAAGGGGTAGATCGAAATCGGTAAAATAACTGTAAAAACAATAAGCGAGAAAGTGCTTTGTTTAGGCACTGTTGGGAGGAATGGTGGTCACGTCAGAAAATTTGGCGACGGGAGAGGACAGAGCAGAATGTGACATGTCAAAATATTTACAGACAGCGCAGTTACTCAAAATCCTAAGGCCAACAAACACCATAGAATCAAACTATTGAAGTGGACGATAGGAGAACATGTGACAAGCATAGCGATGAAATAAGTTTCTGAGACATACGGGGATTGAGAGCGATGGCGAGAACGGTCGTAGTGGACAAATCATAGCCTTATGGTTGAAAAGTGTGAAGCACAAAACGACCGCTATCTCTATCGGCTGTGCGAGTGTGTGCGAATTATCTGCTACGAGTCAGGAGTATCGATCCACGAGGAAGCAGCAACCGACTACTAGGTGAATGGCGTAATGCATCAGGCTTAAGTATGCATGCTCGGTTGGAGTTGCTGTAACCCGGCGGAGGTTAGGAAATCACACCGCCATTCCCCTCCAAACTAGGTGGGACGCGCGGCAGATCCAACTTGGGCAAGGGAGGGGTTGGAGGAGGAGTTTGGTAATGCTTTGAGATCACGAATCTGCTTGATGAGATACTCTTTTTCGTGGTTGAACTGACCATCATCGGTCCGCTCAGTTTGGAATTTCGACAGGAAAGAAATCAATTTCTCCTGATTCCGGAAGAGGATCATGTGCACTGATTGAGGTTTGTTCGGGTTGGCAACAAAAACCTGGGCGAGGGGTGGGGAGAAAAATTGGAGGTAAAAATAGTACGGGCTTAGAAGTGTCTGAAAGAAGTTTCACAAATGGCGAAATGCGCGTGCTGCTAGTGTTTTCGGAGACTGAGACATCATCTGACAGCACCACCAACAAGTAAAAAGCAGTCACAATGGATCGCTTTAAAACAAATTGTGTAGTGCATTCAAGGACACATTCTTGCGGTGAATCCCGACTACGGCTTATAAACGAGGTGCCAACCACATTTACTCTAATATTAGACCATGTAGTGCGCATGCCCAATAAACGTCAGCCGAAGAGAGTGTTGTTTTCCGCGCCCAATTCAGAGTGGTGTAAACAAAGAGGTAGAAAAGTACGAAAGAGATAAGGAAAAATCTGGGTGCTGTTGGTGGGATGGGGACCACGTGGCTCCCAGTGTCACGTCAGCCGAAGTGTTGTTTTCCGCGCCCAATTCAGAGTGGTGTAAACAAAGAGGTAGAAAAGTACGAAAGAGATAAGGAAAAGTCTGGGTGCTGTTGGTGGGATGGGGACCACGTGGCTCCCAGTGTCTGGTTGGAGACGCTGCAAGATATGGCTACTAATCGATGTCAGTGGTGGTCTTGTTGTCAGTTCCTATCCAAACTGCCTGGATGAGTGAGAGTCTGGGCACCTCGGAATGAATGTGATAGGCTAGCGCCAAGCCCAGTACCCATCCAATTTAGTCTTTTCTCCACAATGAGGTTTTCAACTAAATTCTGGTTGCACGGCAGCAAAACACCAGAACTGTCGATGATATTCATTCAATGTAATGTAGCTGGTAGTTGTATAAGTAATGCCCTGAACCAAGAAATGGAGAGGACATGCGGATCACTTCTTCTGGAACAAGTGATACCTAAAGCACCTACAGTTTCCAGAGTCATATTTCACATCCTCGTGTTGCATTCAATCTTGTTCGCCTTCCTGGTCATCTTCAGTAACATTTAAATCTCAGCTGCACATTTCTGGTCATAAGGAATGCGGCTGCCTGACGAACGTGAACGATTTGTGTGAATTTCACAACAGCTTGAAACTGTTTTCTTCTTGACAGAAGCGGTTGACATGATGATAAGTTAAATCAGTCGACTAATCCCATCCGAGACACCCATCACTTCGTTACACCTGGGCGTGAGTATGGCTGAGAAAAGACAATCTTCAAATCGAGCCCAAAAAATTTCTTATGAAGTTCATAAAAACTTTGTATAACAGTCAGCATAGCGTATGAGGACGATGAAACAATGTTCGAATTCAGCTGTCTAGGAAGTGAGCATGTGGAAAACTAAACCTTGGTAAGACAGGTTTTTTTCAATCCAATGAGCACAATAAAGTGCTGTAGCTAAGTAACACCCCTAAAAAGTTAGTATCTGCTCAAGGTCTTTGCGATACCCTACCGCACAGCACCTTCGGATGACGCGAGCGCAGGCGCTCCGCGGGTGCTGTAAAAATTTGAACTACTGAATACAACGTGAGTAAGCGGAAAACACGCGCCGAAACTGCGTCAACGCCATCTACTGCTACAGGATATTTCCCGTGGGCAACACAAAGGATCCATTTAATTAATTTGATTGCTATGCAAATTTGACGGAGCGCGGTCCTCCCTAATTTCAGTGAAGGATAGTATTGATTGGCAGCTGCTGAGGTCGTTGTTGGTTTGTTCGCTGAACTTGACAGCTGCAACAGTTTCGTTGTTTCATGAGTAAATTGCCAAGCTCAGCGAACAGATCAATAGCCATCTGACCGGCATACGAGATGCTAATATCCCCCCACACTGCCAACATGACTGACTCCCAGCTGGAGTTATTCAAAAGCACCCATTGGCTAGAGTTCATATCGTTGTAGTCAATCGTAACGCGTAACTCCGACACCAAACAATACGAGCAAAGACGCACGGTGCGGAAGACAAACAAACCACCGATTAAGGTTAGTCATCAGCATTTATGTCTACTAGTGCCATTCAAATGGACAGCTGGGAGTTCGTTCCAAACCCCTTGAAGCTGATCTGTCAAAAAAAGGATCAAAACTTCCGAACAACTCAACAATTTAGGAGCCCAATTTCACCGCTAATAATGACTGAGTTTCCTTTTGAAACCGTGAACAAGTGTCCCACAAGAATGGAAACCGAGGACTAATTAAGCCAGACAAATGAATTCATCAACCTGAGTTTACATCACCAGTCGGTCAACATAATTCCGCTTACTTTGAAGCAGTGAAAGGCTTCGAACGCAATTTGTTTCTTTTCGCTTTTCAACAAATTCATGATGATTTTCAAATTCTCCGGATCCGCGATATACCTTGTCATTACGGAAAAGTTATGCCGTTCTAACAGCAGTTCACCCAGCAACTGGAAAGAAAAGGCAATGAAAAAGGTGTTTGGTTACTTGAACTTAAATAGACGGTCAAGAACATTCCAAAAAAGGAGGTAGATCGTTGGTAAAACTAAATGATGAAGTCCTGAGTTGGAAACTGACAATGATTTACGAGTTTGTAGTATCAAACGCACAGTGTCAACTGGGTTCAATCTTTGCCGACTTTGTGTGTACCAAACATGCTCAGTAGCCTCTCAAATGCTGGCATTCCCATTAAGGTGGATTGCATGTTCGAACAATATTTGAACCAGCCGAGTACCAACAGCACTTGTTATGCCAACCAATGTGTGCCATTAGATCACATTAACTTGGACATTCTGAAGACGGTGCGTATAATGCCTCAACTGATTGTCCGGGTAGGATGAAAGCTGATGCGCTCTCAAAAAGCAAATGAGATTTATGTCACACAGAGCAATCACTCACCACGTTAGAGGTGCTTGAGCTTCAAACTCTCACAAACACAGCATGACAGCTACGCACTACTGGGAAGTGCAAGTCCGGTCAATCGATCGAATTAGACGAAGAGAGAATCAAAGCCTAACAGGATGAGAGCTGGGCGTGGGGTCAAGTCCCAAAAACCAGTATACTCGCCAAACAACAACGGGGCATCTGTTGATGATTGGTGTGTGCCAGACGACAGACCTCATAGCACCTAATCACACACACACACATACACACACACACCAAACGACCATACCAAATTTAACCCCTCCCTCTATGATAAAATGTCCACTCATAGTATTAGGAGAATCAGCCCCGAACGTAACGGGACTACATAAATGCCAATGGAATAACCGCTTTTCGTTGAAACAGATTTCATTGGTTGTTCTTCACTCGCCCTTGACAGACGAGTGGTATTCTTAGTATCACGTTTGACTGCTTGCACGCGACAGTGATCAATAGAGCAGCTGACTCGCAAGCTCATTGACTTTTCTGGTTTGGTCAAGCGGACCAGGCGATCAAGCGGCTATCCAGATCGGGGTTCGCGGTAATAAGAAGGCATATAAGGGACTGTGGTCCACAACACATGGTAACAACCCCACATGAATGTAACGTTTTGGTGATGACCAGGTGACTTCACGGATGTTGAATGGACAGAGGCCGAAAGTCCAGTTCACATAGGGGCAAAGCGGATGACCGAATGACCACAGATCACAGTTTGTTCAGTGAGTAAATATCCTGCCTGAAAGTTGTCACTTTGGTGTGTTGGTTGGGCTCGAGTGCAGCAATGATAGCTCGGGTCGCGCTGACTGGAACTTTGTTCCAGGAAAGCCAGAGGGGAAGAGTCAGGTCAAGGGCAGCCAGATATCGAGTGAACTTTGGTCTACATGTTGCTTCGCATCATATAATGTCAGTGATAGGTATTGTTGACTCCCCCTGTGAATCAGTAGCAATCAGTAGTTATGTTCCTGTTTGTTTGACTACTCATGAGTTGCGCCTGTTTATTATAATGACGTTTTGCTCCCCTGCCACTCAGTCACTGTGGTTTTGCTCATGCTTGAGGTCTGCTTACCCTCTAGTTACTAGTGTCGAGAGTTCGTCACCCACCTGTCCCCGCTTGCGATTTCGTGTCAACTCAACCCACCTTCGAGAGTCGGGGGTCGAAACCGAAACCTCTCGGACAGCAGACGAGTGTGCTACCTGATGTGCCAATTGGAATTTCCCGGAAGCCCTATTTTTGTATCACCTTGGCATTGCATTATACCTGATAGTGCTTGTTTGAATTTTGTTTTAAACGGGCCTAAGTGCGCACCTCGGCTTGACACGTGGCACGTGCTATTCTGTCAAGCTGTTAGGTATTTGTGTCAAATTCACCCACTGCCCGTTTTCCAGACAGTCCAAATTACCTCCCGAACGTATCGACTGTCTTCAGCGACGTTATCTCTGTCTGACTGTCGATATCCTAAGCCCAGTTGCCTGTCTGCCCTTTATCTGCTCCTACCGATTGCGCTATCGTTGATAGTACGCTTTGCTTAATTCATGATGTGTATTAATCAATTTGTCTAGAGAACTAGTTCCCAATTCAGCATTTACTGCCTTTACGCGTCTGTTCACTCCGCCTACTGAACTGCGTATAGTCGGATAACTCCGATCCCTAGTCCCCCGGATCTTACAGATAGCACTGTGTGAATATTCGGTGTGGGATCTTGTTGTTTCGTTTCTCGCGTCCCAGAACAATCGGACTCTCTATGTTTGTTTGTCATCCCGTATTCTTGTTCTGGTCGTGCACTGATGAGGGGCCGCAACGGACGCTAACTGTTTCGTCTCCGCACATAAAAAATCCGAAATTACCTGCCATGACTGCCGCAACAGTTAAATTAGCGTCTGAAAATATTTCTGTATTTTCTCCACTAACTCTAAACTTAATGGTAGTTGTTCTGTTCGTTCAGCTGGCCAATTTGCTTGCAAATGTTTCGCCACCAACCGAGATGACATCACTAGTACGTAGGAGCTGACGGTGAACCGTACTGCGTCGGTGTGCATAACGACGCACCGCCAACTCACTTCACACCGATTAGGTTAATTCGGTTCGTGGCGGAACGTTTGCAGCTATAAAGTCCAACTCAGCGAACAGAACAACGACCATCTACACTACCATTTATGTCGACGCGATAGTGATTGGCCAAAAGATCGGACCGCTTGCCGGTCCAACATTAACGCGAGCTCTGATTGGCCGAAAGGATGAACCCAACAGGCAATCATTATTCAGCATCCATCGAATGCCGGTTGCCAATGCCGCAACCAGAGCGACGGAATTTTCGGGATGTTGTCTCATACACTTTAAACACAATGTGTAGTACGTGTGTTTCTGACCTGACGTCGAGCGTTTAATACACCTTGTGCATCTTTGGTGGGTGTTTTCCGAAAACTCTAGCTAGGAAGGTTCAGACCGAGAACTGAGCTGAGGCGTCACGATCATTACAAAGGTTCCGATAGAATTCCCAATGTCGTTCAAATTCTTTGCATATTCGTTATCCACACATACGAGTGCAACACAGTTTGACCCCATCACACAGAACTTTAAGAACGACCTAAACATGGCAGGTAATCACGAAGAAGTATTCCCATATACCAGCAGCAACAACAACGACGAAGCAACGATGATTACTGCAAACTCGACAAACACTTGGACTAATCGTAGTGTGAACAGAGTTGGGAATTTTTAATAGATGTTTCGTCCTGTAAGCGAGGCCAATCTATGCTGCAAAGCCGAGATTGGCACTGCACAGCTGTTTCATCCTTGTTGGGAATCATCAGGCGTGTGCATCTCACGAAACTCCTAGGAGTCATGTTTCATCCTTGTTGCGAATCATCAGGAGTGTGCATCTCACGAAACTCCTAGGAGTCACGAACAAGGTGGGCGAAACTTTCATGTGAGAGGAGCCAGTCCATATGTGGGACTAAGTGAAGTGGCTTCTGTGAGTGAAGGATGAGCGGCGAGTTAATCGCAGTGGCAATCAGGCGCTCACTGCCGAGCAGTTAAGTGTTCAAACTCAGGCTCGGGTTGATGAACCCGGCATAACAGAGTGAACTACGAGAAGATACCGGAACTGGACCAGAATTCGAATCAAGTGGAACAATACAAAACACTCGACGGAAAGCTATTCAGTGAGAGGAACGACGACTTATTGATTCAATCTACCCGCGGTGAATGGCGGATGCAAGTGCCATAATCAGTCGGCACGAGAAGCCGCGGATATTCACAACATTCCAGGATTAACGGAGTTCAACAAAAAGCACATGGCGAGCGAGAATGTGACGGACAAATGGCAGGTGATCATGGGTCGCAATAGCGGTGAAACGTGATCAACCGCCCGGCCCTAAAATTATCAGTAGATTGGCTGAGGTGGTAGCGCACGCAACAACCCATGTTTTATTTTTTTGAAAACTAGGCCAAAAATGTAGTAGGCTAGTGAGCACCTGGACACTGATGGACTGAACTAAAAATCCCAAACGATCCAGAAGACGTAAGTTGATGAACGACCAGTCAGCAGATTTTTCCCCGGTCAATACAACTGTACGCGCTAGTTCAAAAAGACTATCGAATGGATGAGTTAACATTGCGAAGTGTGGTTCAATTTACCGTGAACAGCTGTGTTAGAGAAGGGAGGCATAACTGAGTGCCTATCATAAATAGGGTGAGGCGAAATCGTTAGGCTGGGAATTTTAGTATTGTTTCGGTGATCGGTTTGGCGGGAATCGTAGTCATATCTGCTAGACATTCTAAAGAGAAGCACCTCAGTAAAGAAATGCTGAAGTAAGTGCACTGGCGAAAATCCACAATAAAAAACAGCCGAGTAACCTAACCTAGGCGAGGTGGCTCAAGTGGTTAGAGCGCAAATTTACTGACCGGAAGGTCCGTGGTTCGAACCCAATATCTGCTTCTTGACTCCCCCTGTCTAGGCTTGGATGTACCCCAGCCCTCGTGCTTCTTTCGGGTGGCATGAAGGCTAGGCACCGAAAAGATGCTACAGCTGAACGACTCTAGTGATACAAAGAGTGATATGCACCTGACAGGTTCCTCTAAATTCATAGCGAAATTGGTGTGTTTATCTGTAACCACGACTGTCCACTCCGTTTTGCCAAGCAATCGAGGGATCCAGCCATTTCCAATAACTGATAAGATATAATCCCTCAATAAGGGATTGGCGAACAGACAAACAAATCCCTTCAAAACATTTTCGATGATAATCACCCCGTTTTTCCGTACAAAGTGTACTCATATGTTGGTAGTGTGAGGAGATTTGGGATTTTTGCGAAGATTTCGTCCTGTAAGTGAAGCCAATCTATGCTGAAGAGCATATATGTACTCATATGTCACCATCTTCCCTCCTCATGTTCACTTGTTCTTCGATTAGGAAGCCTTACTTTTCGCGCCCAAGATTTCTGTCTCATGACATCATCAAGAAGTTTGATAATGCATGAATCTCCTGCATTGACCGAGTTGTCAACCCGTTTGGTTTCCCAGTCCATTAACTTGATATCCAACGTCGTTCTCCCCGATTTCTCCATGACTCGTGAAAGCCATCCTATTCACAATTACGTCCAATGAAAATCAACTCCTGCATTGTGATCTTCGGAATTCACCTTCTCGGTTTCCAAAACAATGTCAGGATTTGAGACCGCCATATCGCAAGGACTACATCGTACTTCTTGTCCATCTGACTGCTCTTGAACCGCAATCCTATAAAATTTACCATAATATTCCGTTGATACAATAAAACCCCTCAACAAGCGACACCCATTGGGGGGGGGGCAAAATGCCTGCCTTCCGATAGCGACTTAACCCCCTTTTCATGGGTATTGCGGTCCAGACACTCAATAGTGCGTTTATCCAGAGTGAGCGTTGGATGGCTCAGAGGCTGAAACGCGAACTTATTGACTAGATAGTCCGACCTCCGCATCTCGACTGCTACTACCTAGGCTTGGACAGCTAGGCAGTATCTCGGCCTTCGTGCTTCCTTCGCGTGGCATGGCGGCTATGCACTGAAATGGTCCTACAGCCGAATGATTGCCTTATTTTGCTTTCGACAGCCGACATCCAAACTACGATCTCCTTGCTAAATGTTATACAGTCATATCCCTTTTGGAAACCCAGTCATTCCACATTGGGGTTATCATTAAAAAACATACTGGTTTTGTCCATCTTCTATGCATTACCATGAAACATATACAGCCAAACGAAGTGTTTGTTTTCTTTCAAACAAAGTACTGTGTTGGTGGACACTGCACCCACTTGTCGACACGAAATTAACTGCAGATGCCATAACAAGAATCTCGTCCTGCGAGCCAGTCAGTGGTTATGGTAGCTCATTCGGTTTGTCTAGTTCGCCGCTTGCTGGTTGCTGATCGTTCAATAGCTCACCAAAGGTTTCGCCACGAACGCTCATCGAGCACATCTCGTTGAAGGGTGGCGAATCATTTGCAAGACAACTGTCAAGCTCGGTGGACATATCAACAACTAATCAACGAACCCGACCTGCCAGTATTTCCACATATGGTTACTTCGGCTGCCTTCTATTTCAGAGATGTGCTAGGAACTGTAGTGTTTCCGGTATGATCATGGTTCTGGTATTTGTTACAACCTACTGCAACCAACCTGCAGAGCTCCCAAAGTGCATGCTTTCATCCCCATGGCCCACCTGATGAATCAGTTGTTTCCGTCCGAACGACTTGTGAGAGGATGCTTATGTCTTCCCGGGTCGAATTCTTCGATCTCCTCAGCGTATATATTGAGTGGCCGAGACGAAAATGGTGGTGATTAGCTCTAGCACGACTTCGAAATATGGTGTCCCATCACTGTGGATACCGTAATTAATAGGCTTGCAAAACACAGGAGAACAGAGTGCAGTTTAGGCCTGGGGTGACAAACAGGCGTCTTAGCTTACAAAAGTCAAGCTTAAGTAAGAACTTCAAAGCACAGATTTCGCACGCTAGCACTGACCTACAAACATACAAGCGAACGCATATGTTGTGCCCCGGTTCAACTCATGGTCGGTCATGAAAAAAGCCCTGGCATGGCCATTCGACAAAACCTACCTGAGACAAAGTGGATCGGTTTAGAGCGTGACTAAAGTTCATGCAATAGTCTGTCTTCCCAATATTTCACTAAAATACAACACAGCAGTATCTCCCTGGGGACCTAAGTTCATGAAAATTTAATAGAATAGCGGAGAAAATACAAAAAGAACATTAGTATGCAGCCGCGTGCCCCTTTGAGAGCGATGTTCGGCCTCCGGAACCACGTTCGACGTTCCCCTCTAGATTCAGCAAGGAGTCCCTGGTTCTTGTGAGAAATCCATAAATATCTGGGCCTTCGGTAAGTGCAGTACCTTCGAGCTTCATACATTACACCTGCTAGAGTTGAGGCCACTGAAAATTCACTTTTGCTAGTATATAAAGCAACCAGCGTCCTTAGTATGAAGATGTGTAATAGCGGTATTTTCTCAGCTCAGTTCTCGGTCTGAAACTTCAAAGCTAGTGTCCCCGTGAAAACAACCATCAAAGGTGCACCATGTGTAGTAACGCCCAAAATCAGGTCAAAAACATATACACAGCGCCTAGCACATAAAGTATGTATGGCGACAACATTCCGGAAGTTCTGACGCCTTCTACATGCGCAATCGGCAATCAGCGAATACTGAATCATGATTGAGTGTCGAGTCCACACTTTTGACCAATCAGAGCTCGCCTTCGTGTTGGACCAGGAGGCAGTCCGATCTTCTGGCCAATCGGGTGCGGGATAGGTCTCAGCCGTATCAGCGCCTAACTGAAAGTGGTAAAGAGGTATCGAGACCATGTGTAGTAACGCCCAAAATCAGGTCAAAAACATATACACAGCGCCTAGCACATAAAGTATGTATGGCGACAACATTCCGGAAGTTCTGACGCCTTCTACATGCGCAATCGGCAATCAGCGAATACTGAATCAATCATGATTGTCGAGTCCACACTTTTGACCAATCAGAGCTCGCCTTCGTGTTGGACCAGGAGGCAGTCCGATCTTCTGGCCAATCGGGTGCGGGATAGGTCTCAGCCGTATCAGCGCCTAACTGAAAGTGGTAAAGAGGTATCGAGGCGGAATTCTGCCAGCCCAAATAATATCCTGGGCACTATGGAAGATATCGCAAACGACACCTAATGAATACATAACTGAAACAAAAAAATTCAAGCGCAGACATTAAAGCTCGAGTTCCCAAAGGAGTTCGGTGCGATATGATGTTTATCCACTCTCCACTAAGAGGCATCAATACAGTATATGCCACAGACCGTTAAGCTGCACTTATCCGTACTCAAGTTGTCTGAGAAAAATTCTCATCCTACAGCGCAATACAACATCAAATTGTTTAATTCAAAGTTGCTAAACAAAGGTCCGACACCGAACCCCGTATCGTCATTAGAGGACAATTCAACAGCATCGTGAACACTACTCACTTTCAGGGCCTGACGATTTGTGACGTAGTTTTCCGCTGCAATCATGTTCGAATAGTGTTTGAAAAATTCGTCATAGTTCGTGCTCAGGAATTCAGCGACTAGCGTTTTATGTCGCGTTAGTAAGTCCTTTAGAGTGGAGAACGCGTCCGAACTGACATCGAACGCCGTGCCTTGAACATAGTCAAACAGCTGATAGAACTCCGGGGAAGAGAGAACCACTTTGGCAAGAGATTCGTGCCGGCAGGCATCACGAAGGATCTGTGGGGCCATGGATAGCACAAGACAGTCATTAAACAGAATACAAGCCAGGCCATTGGGTACACAGAGAGAAAATCAAAGATATGTTCTTCCGATGCACTTTTGCTCTAGCTGCTGTCATTTCTATCGGCGTCCACCGGGCGAAACATTATTAAAGTCAACTCATAAAACAGGGTGCTCAAACTGGCCTGCAAAATATCTGGGTGTGCATTAGGTTTTCCGACAAAAACAATGAATACATGCGGTCGCTAAATGGTAATAAATGCTTGGGAATTCAAGCAACCGCTGAACCAACAGCCCTAGAATTAGAAGCAAAGCTCGCCGAGCAGAGGCGTCCTGCTTGTGAAGCGCCCACCGGCAACTGGAAATGAGTGGCTGGCTCCACAACTGCATTTAAAGAAACTACAAAGAACAGGTGCTAATTTAGTGACTGTGAGTTCTTGTGAAAGATGACAAAAATGGAGGCTTTTTACGGTGATCCAGCAAGGGTGTATCAGATCGGAAGCTGAGTGCTACACAAATGCAGCCAAAACCCTCTGCAGCGGCCACAGAATTACCCAAATTTCGTAGGCCGCGACATCAAGGTTACGCGGATGTCCTAAACTCGATTACCGCATTTGGGAGCCATACTCGAGCTTTGGAAGCGCAGCAAAAATTGTCAAGAAGTAGTTGGAGATTTTTGGCCGATTTATCTGACACTCCACCACACATCAATGGTTGGGATAAGAACAGAGGGAGAATGTCTGTGAAGCTTGCGCAAGGGGTGAAAGATCCAGAAGACCATTATCGATTTAGGTCTAGGATCCGGTCTTAACATCTTGGACACATGGTGTCCAATGGGTGATTGAGGTTTCGACAAATATCGTCGTTCGGCTGTAGCACCCTTTCGGTACCTAACTGCCATGCCACGCGGAGGTTGCAAGAGGGCTGGGATACTGCCAAGTTGCCCAAGCCTGGACAGGGGAAGTCCAGAGGCAGAGGTCGGGTTCGAACCGGGGACCTTCTAATCAGTAAATTCGCGCTCTAACCACTGGCCATTTCGTCTGTCACCTGTACACGAATTCGGTTTTAATAGTGGACTCGAGCGAATCCAGTTGAATCTCTCGTTCATGATGGGCCCCTAAGAATGGCGAAATCAGCGTCAGGTCGTCAAAGAGTTTACAACAACCTCAAGGGCACTCACTGTGTTGTAGCGAGTAAGGCTCACGTCTGAACTCCAATGTCTGGAAGGCCTAGGCCACAGGTCACAGGAATCATTGTTCTAGGTTACCAGGAATCCCAAAACTACAAGCAAAGTGATTTGTTCTCAAGTTTTACATCAAAGGGTTTGGGTATTGTTCGTGCAGTGCGCCGTCCAGGATGAGGCCCCCTGCGATTGGCTGGAGACACTGTAAGAAAGGCGGCTGATCGATGTCAGTGGCGTTCGTGTTGTCAACTTATTTCCAGACTGCTTGGAGGTGTAGGTACCTTAGAATGCGTGCAATAGGTCAGCAACAAGTCCCATCCCTCACCCACCCTGATCCCTTGTTTTCATTTCAAGGCTTTAAATAAAATTAGACAGACATTGTGGTTGTACGGCAATGAAGCATCAGTGTCAACACTGATGTTGCTGTCTTTGATGATGATTTACACTGTCATTACAATAAGCCAGAGAATACACATCGACGCGCCGTACCGTGTTCTTATAGTGACACGAAGGATGAAGAGGTCAAGCATCACGTTCGATTGGGCGTGGTACGATGGAGCTAAGCCGATTTCGAGCTACTAACGTAGGCACAGCAATTAGACGATGGTGATAGTAGCCACGTGACCTGCACAAAGCTCTTCCGCACCGATCGATGAACCACAAAGCGTTCTGCATGAATAAAATGTATGCACACACAAATTCGGGTTTGTGGGTGGCATTCTGGTTACACAAAGATAAAGTGCAGGTGCGTTTTCGCATTCTCGTGGACGGTTGGGACCAAAAAACCACACCAACTAAGGAAGATGATGTGGAAAGTCGGTTGGGTCGCTACAACCATGACCCATGCAGTGGTGGCACACGCTGGCTTTCGGTAGCAATAAAGACAGCTACCTAAAACGACAGTATCTTACTATTCGTCAGGCACTCGAGAAACACAAAGCTGATTGATTAGGTGCAAAAAATGCCTGCATAATACCTAGTGTAGAATTCGCATACATATTCCACATCAACCAATAAAACGCCGCGTGACCAATGCTAAACTCGCCATCTTAAATCATTCAAGGTTAGGGTACAGTGGCGAAGGAGGGATAATGTTAGGTTGCTCGGAGATATACAGGAGCAACTGAGCACATATTTCAGGTTATCTCGAGCTCAAAAGAGGTGGAAACGGAAGTCCAGGCTCGATCTAGGCTCACATAGTCCAAAATATACGTGAAGGTGCAAATACAACCTAAAGTACTCATGTAATATCGTACCGAACCCTCCCCTCCTACGGATACCAAGGGAATTTTCTAACATGAATCCTGTTCACTTCCGAAAACAGAAACCATAAATACGGTCAGAGAAGTATGATCTTTAGTTCAACGACTGACACTAGCAGTAGGCAGCTTGAAACAGAGTCAGTCTTCAATCTGCTTCAGTCTTCAGTCTATCTTCCAATCGGGAATTAGGGTAAATCTGTTCATCCAGTCCTCAGAAATGCAGGACAATAGTCTTACATCCGAAGGGCACTGCTGAACACGAGACAGCCTAGTGGTTAAGGCGCGAACTTAATGACCGGAGGGCCCGTGGTTCGAACCCGGCTGCGACATCAAGACTGCACCTGACTACACCTGAGCAACCTGACAGCATCTCAGCCTTCGTGCTTCCTCCGGAAGTCACGCCGGCTAAGCACCAAAAGGTTGCCACCGCTGTTTTTGTCATCCAACAGGAAAATGAAGGATAAATAGAGTAGCTGTTTTGACTACCCCATGCATCTGAACACATATGAAGACACTCATCAGAGGAACGCCAATTTTCGACATTTGAGATCAGGAAAGGTAGCTTGAAATAAATTGCCTAAGAATATCTCAAAGAGCATGCGCACCGCGCACAGGGCTTTAAACCCAAGGCTTCAACTACTCTAGTTCAGGTAGGGTAATTTGCTGTTGTGAATAAGCTTCCAAAAGCTTTCTTCAGGATTATTCCACTAACTGTACACACACGGCCACCACTTATGCGTCGTTTTCAGTGACTGCATCGTCCTCTTCCCCGCATTCACTAAGTTTCATTCTGAGAATAACCAACACAGAGGTATACAACAAAGACGTTATTGGAAGCACCGGTGTACATACCACCAGCATGGAACATTTCATTATTCCACGCAAAACGCGGTTGTCGACAAACAACTTCCTCGCAAATGATTTCGACGTAACGTATCGGATGCGAATCCACTTCAGTTCACCTCAGTTGAGTTTATCAGCTATAAACTAGGGACCAAAGGTACGTTGGCCCAGCTGCAACAGATTTTATCACAAAAAGGTGGGATAATATGTGTTGGAGGGGACGGAATGTTCAGTTGATTCGAGAACTGGGTAGCTAACCATTGACGGCGCGCCACTGACTGCGCGATCGGACCAGTATCATTAATCATTGGTGATTCGAATCCCGGGATCTTCATCTAGGGAGGCAGCTATTGTCGGCCAGACTCAATTTACTGGCTAGTTTTTATTATACTTCGTTGACGGGTCATACGTTGTCCACCGCTCGGTTGCTTCCAGTCAGTAGAAGCCTGGGCAAAAAAGAGCTCTGCAAGGCTAACAGAATCAAAAGCAGCTTTCAGATCAAGAAAAATTACCAACGTGAGACGTTTGAAAGAGTGGCGCTGTCCAAAAACTTGTTTCAGGGTAAAAATACGGTCCATGCATCTTCGGCAAGGTAGGAACCTAGCTTCATTCTCACGAACCTGTCTCCGCGATTATCGAGCAGCCTACGCAAAATACTGCCAGAAAGCACCTCGAACGCCATGGCTACCTAGCTGATGCCACGATTGTTTCCGCATAATGTTCTTGAGCCCTTTTTGAAGACTGAAATGACGTTCCGGACACTCCGTTCCACTGACATTCTGCTTACGTTCCAAATCGTCCGCAGTTAGGTCGTCAGCTTGTCCATCAGAACCTCACCACTTTCTTTGAAGATTACGGGATGCAGATCATCTGAACCCAGTGAGTCATTGCGTTGGACGAGATTCGGAGTGGCGTAAACAGAGAGGTGGCCAACCCTTGACTTGGCAGAGGAGTATGAAGGAGATCACGAAACGCTTGGGTGCTGTCGGTTCTACTCGCCTTCCAGGATGGGGACCGCGTGATCCTCACTGTGCCTGGTTGGAGACACTACAAGATATGGCTGCCAACTGATGTCAATGGCGTTCTTGTTGTCAGTTTCTGTCCAGATTGCCTGAGTGAATGTCTGGAGGTGTAGGCACTTCGGAATGATTGTGTTAAGCTAGCACTAAGTCCCTCCCCCATCCACCTTTATTCTCTCCTTTACAATAAGGCTTTCAAATAAGTCATGGTTGTACGGCGGTGAAGCATCGGTGTTGAACACTGATGTCATGCTATCGATGTGTGTGTGTGTTGGACTAGTTATGTTTCATTTTGGATTTGTACCGTTGGCGGCGGCTTAGTGTCAGTGTTTCATTCAATCCCATTATGTCTTCCCGCTCATCTTGCTGCTCAAAGCAATCCCGACAGATCTCGATAAGACCCTTCCTTCCCACTCTCAGAGCTGTGGTCTGTCAGGGCGTATGGTAATAGGACAAATGAACACGAGTTACCGCATCTTAATTGAACCGAACAACCGCACAGCGCAAAGACGACTGTTTACTGGGATCCACCCCATCAAAGAGCTTTTAGCCTTGGGGCTGAGTGCAACTCCCACACCGTAGATACCACGAGTCATTGCGTCAGGATTACCAGATACACGAAGAATGAAATATGGGACATCTGACTTCGTCCTAAGCGGTTTGAGGCACACGACCGAAGAGAGATCTTCTTTGCGCGTTTGGGAGACACAACATACATCGACAGAGAGGGAAAGCCAGGTTTCAGCAAGGGATGCGTGTTGTCCAACTTGACACAGAAAATGAACATTGAAGGCTGCAAAGTGGAGGTTAGTAAGGGATTATTTTGGTTTACTTTGGACACGAAACAATGTTGCTAGACTCTGCTTTAAAAATCTGAACTGCGACGCAGCTGGCATTAGGGTTTTCTCAAACGACTCTTCCCGGAGCCAATGACTCAATGGCCCGATGCACTTGGCTTCAGGGGGCCAACCTAACCCGAGGACGCAAGGAGTAAGGCATTACTGTTTCACTCCCAAGGCAGCTGCGCACAGCTAATGTCTTCTGATCAGCACCAAACTCTGGTTTTAAAAGTATTCCGACCGTATTGAATAATGCACCGTCGGTCAGGGTCAACCGTTGGGCGATCGGCTTATGCGGTTTTCAGAGCCAACCTCTTCTAATCGATCCCTGCTCGGAGGAAGGCAGCATCGTTGCATTCATAAATATGGACATGCTGGTTGCCTGGGGGAAACACCTTACTGCATTCACACTCCTTCAGACCGCCTCGTAATACAATTACTCACAGTACGCGGACTCGCTGTTCTTAGTCTAGCTGCTTAACGTTGGTCTTCTTGGCATGCTTGGACTTTGCTTAACTCAGTTCCAGCCGTTATGGCCCGTAGGATCATTACAACACTGAAGCCAGACCACCGTGACAAGGTGACAGCTTTGGGGCTTCTCCACCCATGGGTGAATTTCGAACGCGGCCATCTCCTACCAGGGAGGAGCCGTTGTCCTCCTTACTGGGTAAGAGTCGTCACCAGGAGTCAGCTTATTTGAAGCAAAAACTGACAGGTAGTATATGCTTACCTCTATCAGGGTACGACAGTAAATCATCCGCCTAGTTGGGCAATGTTCCGCAGTTTCTCCACCACTCAATTGCGAAAGGCAATGTCGAGTTCGCACTGGTCTTTCATTTCCATGCACTGTCACGGTGATAAGTCCGGTGCTTTTGAGTCCCACTATAGGGTTCCGCTAGGTGTGGGGCCTGACCCCGGGGCGTGCCTCATAGCAACTGAAGCACTAGGCCGATTTTGAGAGAAGGGGACTGTCGTAGGGGAAAGTTGTGATCAAAAGGGTCAACACCTCGTCCTCTCAGAAGGAAGAATGTGTTTGTGAGCGGGACTCTGTCGCCGAATTCCACCTATGAAAAGATAGACTGTAACGCAATTGAAACTTGACTGTTCCCGCTTACACATGTTTAACACATGACCTTCTGTGTGCACCTCTCCCTCTCTCTCGATTACAGGTATCCCGGACGGGTGATCACGAGCACCGGACAGGAAGGAGTGTTCTGCTTGGACCCCCTCCCCCGAGTGACCTTGACCTGTTTTTCTGTACTTCACGTGACCTGCACCCGTTGTTCCGGTTCCGGTATCGAATTTACGTTTGTTCACAACGTGGTCGTTCTGCTTTCCTATCCGTGCGTCGTGCTTGCTATAACTACACATGCTGCTGTGTCTGAGTTAACCCGGTGTATCCGTTGCCTTACAGCGCATTGCGTCGACTCGCCCACGCTACACACGTGTTCGCAATGCCTAGGGATACTTGCTTGTGGGCTTACCTGTGTTAAGGCGACTGGACGATCACGATCGACTGAGATTCGAAAACGACTGGTTTTGGCGACAGAATCATGGGATACGATAAGCGAACTGTGCGACGAGAAATCTGCTATGTAGCACGTATAGGAAATGATAAATGAGCCCAGTGTTTCCACCTCAGTCATATTGCTGGGCCAGTCTGTTCCGAACTAGTAGTCTCGATGCCCAATGACGACAGAGCTTGTTGGCTGTAAGCCGCGCAGGGAGGAGGGTGAAAACAGCCGCTCATTGGAGGCGACAACAATGAGTAGGCTTTCTCGTCCAACCGAGTAGAAACTGAGACGGCTATATCTTTATAGCGAGTGTTTTGATTCATGAACGCTATTATTATGTATTACAGTGTTATTAACCGTCGTTGCTTCTCATCATACAGCAGAGACAGCTGCTGTTAAGGCTTTCATACATCGTCGCCAAGTCTTGGATTTAGCAGTGAACAAGAGAGTGATGGGTAGAGCAACGGGATCGACCGCGGTGGTGAACTTGCTACCAGATAACATATGGATCACCTGAGTGAGTGCTAGCCAAGTCCCAGCCTTTTGCTTCATCACTTTGTCCTCATGCAATCGTGATTTAAGGATTTAAGGGCGTCCCTTTCCCCTCCCCTAGTTCATACATTCACTTCAGTCGAACGCCTTGAGTTATTTTATGCTCGCAAGTTAAACTTCTGCGAAAGATACTAATAACGAGCCGATCCGGATACAGCCCTGGAGGAGGTCGCGCTTCCGCTGTGTTGCCTTCCACAGATCGATCAGTTCATCCAAACGGACACTGATCGGCCGCATAAACATAGTTCAACTAAGAACGCTTTGCTAACTCTCCTCAATTTAGTTCGATCAACTAAAACAAACGGATAAACTCAATTCCTTTGGTGGACGACCCAGTTTTAGGCGAGTCAACACGAGATACAATGTCCTTCTTGCATGAGTGAAACGCAGTAATTAGTTAAGGATTTAAGGGCGTCCCTTTCCCCTCCCCTAGTTCATACATTCACTTCAGTCGAACGCCTTGCATTATTTTATGCTCGCAAGTTAAACTTCTGCGAAAGATACTAATAACGAGCCGATCCGGATACAGCTCTGGAGGAGGTCGCGCTTCCGCTGTGTTGCCTTCCACAGATCGATCAGTTCATCCAAACGGACACTGATCGGCCGCATAAACATAGTTCAACTAAGAACGCTTTTCTAACTTTCCTCAATTTAGTTCGATCAACTAAAACAAACGGATAAACTCAATTCCTTTGGTGGACGACCCAGTTTTAGGCGAGTCAACACGAGATACAATGTCCTTCTTGCATGAGTGAAACGCAGTAGTTACGGCGGACGATACAGAGATCTTAGTTAGTAATCGCTCAAGTGGTTTTTGATCTGTTCGCCGACTTGCAAGTCGATTGTCAAGCTCAAATGCTTCCAGGAGCTAGGAAAATGGACGAAGGTACAGCTGTCAGCAGAGTTATTCAGTTGTTGGGGTCGTCGTATATGGGCGGTAGGTTGCTGCCAGTTTCAATCACCAAGAAACGGGGGTGGAGTAAGAGTGGAACTGCCACATTCAACCAATTCATTGGTCTTGAATTGTTTCAATCCAGTGGGACTTTTGACATATATATGACAGTTCCCGTAGATTTGATGAAGGGCGCCAGTCGCTGCAGGACTAGACATGTCTGTCAATGTCAATCACCACCATCAATGACGGGAGTACACCCGTAACACATACCGGTGCTTGTCCCCATCAGGGGGGAAAGCCTTAGGAAAGAGAGAGT